>NC_068454.1:4465017-4480017 GCF_023373465.1 Oncorhynchus keta | reverse complement strand
CAGGGGGTGATAGCGGTAAGTTCAGAGGGTGATAGCAGTAAGTTCAGAGGGTGATAGCAGTAAATTCAGAGGGTGATAGAGGTAAGTTCAGGGGGTGATAGCAGTAAGTTCAGAGGGTGATAGCAGTAAGTTCAGAGGGTGATAGCAGTAAGTTGGAGGGAGATAACGGAAGTTCAGGGGTGATAGCGGTAAGTTCAGAGGGTGATAGCAGTAAGTTTGAGGGAGATAACGGAAGTTCAGGGGTGATAGCGGTAAGTTCAGAGGGTGATAGCAGTAAGTTTGAGGGAGATAACGGAAGTTCAGGGGGTGATAGCGGTAAGTTCAGGGGGTGATAGCAGTGAGTTTGGGGGAGATAACGGAAGTTCAGGGGGTGATAGCGGTAAGTTCAGAGGGTGATAGCAGTAAGTTGGAGGGAGATGGCGGAAGTTCAGGGGGTGATAGCGGTAAGTTCAGAGGGTGATAGCAGTAAGTTGGAGGGAGATAACGGAAGTTCAGGGGTGGTAGCGGTAAGTTCAGAGGGTGATAGCAGTAAGTTTGAGGGAGATAACGGAAGTTCAGGGGTGATAGCGGTAAGTTCATAGGGTGATAGCAGTAAGTTTGAGGGAGATAACGGAAGTTCAGGGGGTGATAGCGGTAAGTTCAGGGGGTGATAGCAGTGAGTTTGAGGGAGATAACGGAAGTTCAGGGGGTGATAGCGGTAAGTTCAGAGGGTGATAGCAGTAAGTTGGAGGGAGATGGCGGAAGTTCAGGGGTGATAGCGGTAAGTTCAGAGGGTGATAGCAGTAAGTTCAGTGGGTGATAGCAGTAAGTTTGAGGGAGATGGCGGAAGTTCAGGGGTGATAGCGGAAGTTCAGGGATAACGGAAGTTGATGATAGCGGTAAGTTCAGAGGGTGATAGCAGTAAGTTTGAGGAGATAACGGAAGTTCAGGGGTGATAGCGGTAAGTTCAGAGGGTGATAGCAGTAAGTTTGAGGGAGATGGCGGAAGTTCAGGGGGTGATAGCGGTAAGTTCAGAGGGTGATAGCAGTAAGTTCAGAGGGTGATAGCAGTAAGTTCAGAGGGTGATAGAGGTAAGTTCAGGGGGTGATAGCAGTAAGTTCAGAGGGTGATAGCAGTAAGTTCAGAGGGTGATAGCCGTAAGTTGGAGGGAGATAACGGAAGTTCAGGGGTGATAGCGGTAAGTTCAGAGGGTGATAGCAGTAAGTTTGAGGGAGATAACGGAAGTTCAGGGGTGATAGCGGTAAGTTCAGAGGGTGATAGCAGTAAGTTTGAGGGAGATAACGGAAGTTCAGGGGGTGATAGCGGTAAGTTCAGGGGGTGATAGCAGTGAGTTTGGGGGAGATAACGGAAGTTCAGGGGGTGATAGCGGTAAGTTCAGAGGGTGATAGCAGTAAGTTGGAGGAGATGGCGGAAGTTCAGGGGGTGATAGCGGTAAGTTCAGAGGGTGATAGCAGTAAGTTGGAGGGAGATAACGGAAGTTCAGGGGTGATAGCGGTAAGTTCAGAGGGTGATAGCAGTAAGTTTGAGGGAGATAACGGAAGTTCAGGGGTGATAGCGGTAAGTTCAGAGGGTGATAGCAGTAAGTTTGAGGGAGATAACGGAAGTTCAGGGGGTGATAGCGGTAAGTTCAGGGGGTGATAGCAGTGAGTTTGAGGGAGATAACGGAAGTTCAGGGGGTGATAGCGGTAAGTTCAGAGGGTGATAGCAGTAAGTTGGAGGGAGATGGCGGAAGTTCAGGGGGTGATAGCGGTAAGTTCAGAGGGTGATAGCAGTAAGTTCAGTGGGTGATAGCAGTAAGTTTGAGGGAGATGGCGGAAGTTCACGGGGTGATAGCAGTAAGTTTGAGGGAGATGGCGGAAGTTCAGGGGGTGATAGCGGTAAGTTTGAGGGAGATGGCGGAGGTTCAGGGGGTGATAGCGGTAAGTTCAGAGGGTGATAGCAGTAAGTTCAGAGGGTGATAGCAGTAAGTTCAGAGGGTGATAGAGGTAAGTTCAGGGGGTGATAGCAGTAAGTTCAGAGGGTGATAGCAGTAAGTTCAGAGGGTGATAGCAGTAAGTTGGAGGGTGATAAGTTCAGATAGGGTAAGTTCAGAGGGTGATAGCAGTAAGTTGGAGGGAGATAACGGAAGTTCAGGGGTGATAGCGGTAAGTTCAGAGGGTGATAGCAGTAAGTTTGAGGGAGATAACGGAAGTTCAGGGGTGATAGCGGTAAGTTCAGAGGGTGATAGCAGTAAGTTTGAGGGAGATAACGGAAGTTCAGGGGTGATAGCGGTAAGTTCAGGGGTGATAGCAGTGAGTTTGGAGGGAGATAACGGAAGTTCAGGGGTGATAGCGGTAAGTTCAGAGGGTGATAGCAGTAAGTTAGATGGAGATGGCGGAAGTTCAGGGGTGATAGCGGTAAGTTCAGAGGGTGATAGCAGTAAGTTGGAGGGAGATAACGGAAGTTCAGGGGTGATAGCGGTAAGTTCAGAGGGTGATAGCAGTAAGTTTGAGGTTCAGGGGTGATAGCGGAAGTTCAGATAGCGGTAAGTTCAGGGGTGATAGCGGTAAGTTCAGGGGTGATAGCAGTAAGTTCAGGGAGGGAGATAGCAGTAAGTTCAGAGGGTGATAGCCGTAAGTTGGAGGGAGATAACGGAAGTTCAGGGGTGATAGCGGTAAGTTCAGAGGGTGATAGCAGTAAGTTTGAGGAGATAACGGAAGTTCAGGGGTGATAGCGGTAAGTTCAGAGGGTGATAGCAGTAAGTTTGAGGAGATAACGGAAGTTCAGGGGTGATAGCGGTAAGTTCAGAGGGTGATAGCAGTGAGTTTGAGGGAGATAACGGAAGTTCAGGGGTGATAGCGGTAAGTTCAGAGGGTGATAGCAGTAAGTTTGGAGGGAGATGGCGGAAGTTCAGGGGTGATAGCGGTAAGTTCAGAGGGTGATAGGGAGATAAGTTCAGGGGGAGATAGCAGTAAGTTCAGGGGTGATAGCGGTAAGTTCAGAGGGTGATAGCAGTAAGTTTGAGGGAGATTCAGGGGTGATAGGAAGTTCAGGGGTGATAGCGGTAAGTTCAGAGGGTGATAGCAGTAAGTTTGGGAGATAGATAACGGAAGTTCAGGGGTGATAGCGGTAAGTTCAGAGGGTGATAGCAGTAAGTTTGAGGAGATAACGGAAGTTCAGGGGGTGATGATAGCGGTAAGTTCAGAGGGTGATAGCAGTAAGTTGGAGGGAGATAACGGTAAGTTCAGGGGTGATAGCGGTAAGTTCAGAGGGTGATAGCAGTAAGTTTGAGGGAGATAACGGAAGTTCAGGGGTGATAGCGGTAAGTTCAGAGGGTGATAGCAGGAGTTTGAGGGTGATAGCGGAAGTTCAGGGGTGATAGCGGTAAGTTCAGAGGGTGATAGCAGTAAGTTTGAGGAGATGGCGGAAGTTCAGGGGTGATAGCGGTTTGCAGGGGTGATAGGGGGTGATAGCGGTTTGAAGTTCAGAGGGTGATAGCAGTAAGTTTGAGGGAGATAACGGAAGTTCAGGGGGTGATAGCGGTAAGTTCAGAGGGTGATAGCAGTAAGTTTGAGGGAGATAAGTTCAGGGGGTGATAGCGGTAAGTTCAGAGGGTGATAGCAGTAAGTTTGAGGGAGATGAAGTTCAGGGGTGATAGCGGTAAGTCAGAGGGTGATAGCAGTAAGTTCAGAGGGTGATAGGGGTGATAGCGGTAAGTTCAGGGGGTGATAGCAGTAAGTTCAGAGGAGATGATAGCGGTAAGTTCAGAGGGTGATAGCAGTAAGTTTGAGGGAGATAACGGAAGTTCAGGGGTGATAGCAGAGGGTGATAGCAGGTTTGAGGGAGATAACGGAAGTTCAGGGGTGATAGGGTAAGTTCAGATAGCAGTAAGTTTGAGGAGATAACGGAAGTTCAGGGGTGATAGCGGTAAGTTCAGAGGGTGATAGCAGTAAGTTTGAGGAGATAACGGAAGTTCAGGGGGTGATAGCGGTAAGTTCAGGGGTGATAGCAGTAAGTTTGAGGGAGATAACGGAAGTTCAGGGGATGATAAGCGGAAGTTCAGAGGGTGATAGCAGTAAGTTAGAGGAGATAGCGGAAGTTCAGGGGTGATAGCGGTAAGTTCAGAGTGTGATAGCAGTAGGTTGGAGGGAGATAACGGAAGTTCAGGGGTGATAGCGGTAAGTTCAGAGGGTGATAGCAGTAAGTTTGAGGGAGATAACGGAAGTTCAGGGGTGATAGCGGTAAGTTCAGAGGGTGATAGCAGTAAGTTTGAGGGAGATAACGGAAGTTCAGGGGGTGATAGCGGTAAGTTCAGGGGGTGATAGCAGTGAGTTTGAGGGAGATAACGGAAGTTCAGGGGGTGATAGCGGTAAGTTCAGAGGGTGATAGCAGTAAGTTGGAGGGAGATGGCGGAAGTTCAGGGGGTGATAACGGTAAGTTCAGAGGGTGATAGCAGTAAGTTCAGTGGGAGATAGCAGTAAGTTTGAGGGAGATGGCGGAAGTTCAGGGGGTGATAGCGGTAAGTTCAGAGGGTGATAGCAGTAAGTTTGAGGGAGATGGCGGAAGTTCAGGGGGTGATAGCGGAAGTTCAGGGGGTGATAGCAGTAAGTTTGAGGGAGATGGCGGAAGTTCAGGGGTGATAGCGGTAAGTTCAGAGGGTGATAGCAGTAAGATTGAGGGAGATGGCGGAAGTTCAGAGGGTGATAGCGGAAGTTCAGGGGGTGATAGCGGTAAGTTCAGAGGGTGATAGCAGTAAGTTTGAGGGAGATAACGGAAGTTCAGGGGTGATAGCGGTAAGTTCAGAGGGTGATAGCAGTAAGTTTGAGGGAGATGGCGGAAGTTCAGGGGGTGATAGCGGTAAGTTCAAGGGTGATAGCAGTAAGTTTGAGGGAGATGGTGGAAGTTCAGGGGGTGATAGCGGTAAGTTTGAGGGAGATATCGGAAGTTCAGGGGGTGATAGCGGTAAGTTCAGAGGGTGATAGCAGTAAGTTGGAGGGAGATAGCGGAAGTTCAGGGGGTGATAGCGGTAAGTTCAGAGGGTGATAGCAGTAAGTTTGAGGGAGATGGCGGAAGTTCAGGGGGTGATAGCGGAAGTTCAGGGGGTGATAGCAGTAAGTTCAGAGGGTGATAGCAGGAGGTTTGAGGGAGATAACGGAAGTTCAGGGGGTGATAGCGGTAAGTTCAGAGGGTGATAGCAGTAAGTTTGAGGGAGATGGCGGAAGTTCAGGGGGTGATAGCGGTAAGTTCAGAGGGTGATAGCAGTAAGTTTGAGGGAGATGGCGGAAGTTCAGGGGGTGATAGCGGTAAGTTCAGAGGGTGATAGCAGTAAGTTTGAGGGAGATGGCGGAAGTTCAGGGGGTGATAGCGGTAAGTTCAGAGGGTGATAGCAGTAAGTTTGAGGGAGATAGCGGAAGTTCAGGGGGTGATAGCGGTAAGTTCAGAGGGTGATAGCAGTAAGTTTGAGGGAGATAGCGGAAGTTCAGGGGTTGATAGCAGTAAGTTCAGGGGGTGATAGCAGTAAGTTTGAGGGAGATAGCGGAAGTTCAGGGGTTGATAGCTGTAAGTTTAGGGGGTGACAGCAGTAAGTTTGAGGGAGATAGCAGTAAGTTCAGAGGGAGATAGCGGAAGTTCAGGGGGTGATAGAAGTAAGTTCAGAGGGTGATAGCAGTAAGTTTGAGGGAGATAGCGGAAGTTCAGGGGTGATAGCGGTAAGTTCAGGGGGTGATAGCAGTAAGTTCAGAGGGTGATAGCGGTAAGTTCAGGGGGTGATAGCAGTAAGTTCAGAGGGTGATAGCAGTAAGTTCAGAGGGAGATAGCGGAAGTTCAGGGGGTGATAGAAGTAAGTTCAGAGGGTGATAGCAGTAAGTTTGAGGGAGATAGCGGAAGTTCAGGGGTTGATAGCGGTAAGTTCAGAGGGTGATAGCAGTAAGTTTGAGGGAGATAACGGAAGTTCAGGGGCTGATAGCAGTAAGTTTGAGGGAGATTGCGGAAGTTCAGGGGGTGATAGCAGTAAGTTTGAGGGAGATAGCGGAAGTTCAGGGGGTGATAGCAGTAAGTTTGAGGGAGATAAAGGAAGTTCAGGGGGTGATAGCAGTAAGTTTGAGGGAGATGGCGGAAGTTCAGGGGGTGATAGCAGTAAGTTTGAGGGAGATAGCGGAAGTTCAGGGGGTGATAACAGTAAGTTTGAGGGAGATGGAGGAAGTTCAGAGGGTGATAGCGGTAAGTTTGAGGGAGATAGCGGAAGTTCAGGGGGTGATAGCAGTAAGTTTGAGGGAGATAGCGGTAAGTTCAGAGGGAGATAGCGGAAGTTCAGGGGGTGATAGAAGTAAGTTCAGAGGGTGATAGCAGTAAGTTTGAGGGAGATAGCGGAAGTTCAGGGGTGATAGCGGTAAGTTCAGGGGGTGATAGCAGTAAGTTCAGGGGGTGATAGCAGTAAGTTCAGGGGGTGATAGCAGTAAGTTCAGAGGGTGATAGCAGTAAGTTCAGAGGGTGATAGCAGTAAGTGAATAAATGTTATTCTTTCTTTTTCTCTATGCAATGTCCTACAAGATCTTCAAGGACTTTTTTTTCAGTTTCTTATTCACATCTTTTGAATAATTAAATTGTTAAAAAGAGAGGAAATAAACAAATGCGAGCATGAATATTCAAACATCAGGTTCATTCCATATCGTTCCAGCTTCAAAAGCCTTTCGAAAACATTTCAACAGCATGCACAATCTGCTGTGCAGCTGTCGCCGTTTACTAATGTATACCCAGCTATATTCATTTATTCGTAGATATTCTTCAGAACAGAATTTATTCGTATGTCTTAGGGATCGTTTGCCCGCATATTTTGCATAGCTCAAGAATCCAAAAACATTTTCTCTACGTCTTGGTAAGTGCCCCCCCTGTCATGTAGTCTCAGAACAAATATCCAAGTGGCCGCATTTCATCAAGACGGTATTTGCTTTTTCAGCTTATCAGAGTATTTAAAAACCTAGAGATGTGGAAGACCAACTGGATCCATGCCGAAACAATTCAAACAACGCTCGTTGTGACAGCAAATGGACAAATGGACAAATGGACAAATCAAATCGGTGCCAAAAAAAGTTTAAAAGTCACCCTTATGAGCTAGTCTGAAGGAGGAGGCAAAGTCACAGACAAGTGTGTCATGCTCTGAAAAGATGAAGGTGAAGGTGAAAACTGTAACCTTTAAATAATTATGATAAATCTCATATATACTTCGAATGTAACTTTTATTTATTTGTTCTTGTCTAATTAGTGAGACTAATTGACTTGATTCGTAAAGGGATGTGTTGACTATGTGACTTGTCCGGGCCTCGTCCACAACCGGACACCATAAACCAAAGCGGAGCTATTCAGCAATTATTTCTTGAATCTTCGATAAAATGATAAATTATTCCTAGACGTTCCTGACATTTGTAACTTTTTATAATCATGGAAAATAAATTAGGCATGATGTCACATCTGAACATTTATGACGAAAGGAATCTGGCTTGTGACTCCAAATGCCCAGTTTACAGTGAATTCCATTTTATGTGGATTATATTTTTTATAATTCTATGAAACGAAATATCAAAAGAAGATAATAAAAGAAATTAAACGTCAACGTGCTTAGAAGTGTTCGAGAAGTTGAATTTGATTTCTGAATTAGGCTACTGGGATTATAGTAGGCCTATAATGCCGTTGCTAACAATAGTGAGAGCTCAAAATTGAGCAGTCTGGACTAAAATCTACACGTTGTGTATTTCTTTGTCCTTTAGTTGAATTGAAAGGGGGGCAGTAAGTCATTGTTCCGAATATATTTCCGACTTCTATTAAAGTGTATTTCTGTTTCTAATTCTAATTATTTTGTACGCAACATAATTTACTAAAGGCGTATTGTTTAAACATGGCCTTTAGGTTTGGATAAAATGTCGAAGTGTGCCTTGGTCCATATTTCAAATGTCATATTAAACTATGTATAATCTGTAGTGGATGGCAGGACACTGTAAATAATTAGTCGTGTTTAAGGTGTTTATATTTTTTGGTGAAAATGAATGGTTTGAATGTATTTATTACTGTAATAAGTAAATTGTATTTGTATCATTTCATTCTTAATATCATATCACGTCTCGTTTTGACTATCAGCTACATCGCAAGTTATCCAAACGAAGAAAGGTTTTATTAATTTTATATAATTGCTAAATGAAAATCAAGAAACTAAGTTTTTTTTTTGTTTGTACAAAACTGTGTATGTTGACCCACTATCAGGCTACGCACAGCTTAAAACCCAAGGTGTTTCTGCTTGTCTCAAAATGCCATAGAACCAACTGTTCAGCTATTGCTTAGATCCCCCGTTTTGACGTTTACCCATGTAAATCGTTCACTTAGACTACAATGGCTCTTATCGGGGCTAATTTGGCCTGTGCATGTTTTCCTTACAATTTACGTGGAACTTTAAGCGTTGGTGTTTTGTTGCAAGAGGATGACATCAATAACCAATAGGCAACAACATATGTCATTAAACTTGTTTTTATTTAACATTTAAAATCCCCAAAATAATCATCGTCATTGATTCATTTGAAATCCCATTGAAAATAAGTAAATAAATATCATTTAGCACTTTTTTTAAAATTTTTATATATATAAAACATAAAGAAGTGATCGTTCTTGGTGTCGTGCGGTGACTGGCATGCGTGGCAACACACAATGAAAATACAACCAAACACAAGAAAACAGCCATCGAGGCAGTGACAGTGACGTCGAAGAGAGAACACTGAAGGGACATATTATACAAGAGGCAGAGGAAGAAGCAGGTGCAACATGGTACCAGCTCTACGTGGCTGAAAGCAGACATGCTAACAACGGGGTCAATCCAAACATGAACCAAAAGGGCTTGATATAAAATCTCTCGTACTATATAAACAGAATTCTGAATCTACATATTTACAATCTACATTACCATTGTGCTCTCATCCAGTTTGCTAAATCTAAATAGTGTCTTTTAGTTTATTCGGTCTCGGAATGGGCTAGTCTTAAAGTTCAATAATGATCAAGAACATTACATTAAATAATGATCAAGAACATTACATTAAATAATTATCAAGAACATAAAAAAAGCCATCAGTAATTCCATGTGAATTGTGTATATTCCTGGCAGCCACAATGTAAGAAAGTTTTGCAACCAGTGAATTGATGGCCATTACTGAATATTAAAATGGCTCTTTTAAAGCACCTTTTATTAATTACGCTATATACTGTTACAAAATGCTATGTTAGTAGCGCTCTTCCAGTTTTTAGAAAGTAGGGAATTTCTGCTGGCTCAATCCAAAGCTAATTTCAGCAACAGATAAATAACATTAAAAAAGGTGTTTATATGGACTAAGATGCAGGGTGACGTCTACAGCCGAAAGTTATTTTCACTGTTCTCCTGCTCTCGTTCTATGATACGTGTTCCAAGTCATTTGGAGTCACTCGTCAGCCTGGACATGGTGACAGCGCTCATGCCGGACACATGTGGAGGTGGCACCTGGCACATGCTACACGGACAGGGCATCCCTGCGCCCCAGTGATGGAAACTGCTGCCCAAGGGGCCCGGACCGGCTGAGGGCGCCTTCAGGAGTCCATGGTGGGGTCTGATCGAGGTAAGACCCGTTGCTGAGAGAGAGGCTGCGGTGGAGACCGCAGGGGGAAGAAGTGGGTGGTGCACCGGGTGGGAGGCGTGGGAAACAGTCGGATGGCCGGGCAGTGGCCCAGTGTGCGCCATGGTCCCACAGGCGGAGGGGTGGAAGCTGCTGTGGTGTCCGCTGCCATAGATCTCACTGACCAGTCTCTTCATCTCCTCAAGCGAGTTGCTCAGCATCAAGATGTAGTTTCTCGCCAGGAGGAGAGTGGCGATTTTGGAAAGCTTGCGCACCGAAGGCCCGTGCGCGTAAGGCATAACCTCCCGGAGACCGTCCATGGCGATGTTGAGGTCGTGCATCCTCTTCCGCTCCCGGCTGTTGATTTTCAGTCGCATCCCCTGCAGCTCGTTCTCCGATAGCAGTTTACGGTCCTTCTTTGACAGCATTTTCAGAGTGATATCATCATCATCGTCGGAAAGGCTCCGCATGTCCGCGGGTATCTCCGGTGGAGAGTCGCTCTGTGTTGACGAGACAGTACCGGAGAAGCCTACCATATGCTTCTTCATCGCATGCAGAAACATATCGTGCACTTCGGGGGAGGAAGGTCGGCTAGACACTCGGCTGGTATCGGAGTCCATGATGATGCTCAGGTTTATTCAGACAGCGCAATAGTCTACGGAAGGAAAGTAAACAAACCATTTTAGCAATCAGAATTTTTTCACAACCACGCTATCATTACACGTTAAACCCGTGTGAATATTTCCTGATAATATACTTTCAAACTAATTAAATGTTCAATGCTGGAGTAACGAGAAGGTTAACAAACACATCCACGAAAGTTCAGGAGAAGGCTCTTGAGAAGTTCATTCTCAAATTAGGATTTGTATTTTTATGACAGAAATCATAGTTTGCTAAATGCCATGAGCCTACTATCAATATGATCCCGGAGAGCAGGCGTAAAACATACCGAGAGATGTAGAGCGCAGCTCGGTGCAGGGAAAAGTGTCGCTGTTGAATCCACTTGTTACTCCCCAATCACAACTGACAGCCCATTTGGCATGCACGAGCACGATGACATGGTTTTATAGCGGACTTAAGTATGAGACGGGGGGGGGGCAAGTCACCAGGACAATGCCATTGCTTTTCCGACTGCCTGTCATCCACCAATGGGCTGCTTGCGAACCGGGATAGGGAGGAGGCTTGGAGGAGTTAGGGGTTCTTCAAATCTGATGTCATTACAAAGAAATTGTAGCTTCGTTTAAAAGAATGAATTAGACACACTCTGCATATGGAATCTTGCGAGGGAATGACATTGTTGAGGCATGTAGATGTTTTAGTGACGGACAAGAAAGAAGTATATGCAAAAAAAACAAAAACACATTGGCCACCAGATCAGGAAATAATTGTAATTATATCAAATAAAAACGTAGGCTTTACGTCAATGAATGGAAAGTTTCATAGCCTATTTGGGGTTTTTTTCCTTGCTGAAAAACTTTGTTTAGAAAGAATCGAATTTTCGGTGGAAAAATAGAACGAGCTGTTTTATTTCTTAATATTTACACTTTCGCGATATCATCCTGTAGTATTTATATAAGATACCTGACTGAATGTTGATATAACTCCCCGATATCATCCTGTAGTATTTATATAAGATACCTGACTGAATGTTGATATAACTCCCCGATATCATCCTGTAGTATTTATATAAGATACCTGACTGAATGTTGATATAACTCCCCGATATCATCCTGTAGTATTTATATAATATACCTGACTGAATGTTGATATAACTCCCCGATATCATCGTAATATTTTCACCAATCCAGATGTCCTAATCCATGTTATAGGAAAGAAACAATACACGAGGATGTTGAAAGACAATATTCGATCACTGTAAATTAATGCAACTTTTCATTATGAAAAGCCGACTGATGAAACATTTTTTTACTTTTAATTAGCCAACATTTAAGATGATTTGTTTTGCTTGATCGTTTTCTAAACGATATGCTATAATTCCTCAGAAAATATAATAATACACATTATCATAATTTGACAGGACACTTCGATAATCTTTATTGTTTTTTTTGCTGTGAAATTAAAGCAATATTACAAACTCATTCAGGCTCTTTAATCAACGAATAATGATTAAGCTTTGTGGTGCAATATGCGAGTCTTCTGTCGTTAAACACACGCAACACACAACACACACACACACACTCCGCCCGCGCCCATTTAAAGGCGCTGATTACGGTTTGAGTTAATGCGGGTGGTTATTGTTTTAACCCGACGACCCCTTGAGCAACCAACAGCTGACGGCGTGAGCCAAGACTCAAGCCGTTAAAGTGCACGTTAACGTTAATAAATGAAGCGTGCAAAATTTGATTTTAACGGTTACGATCAGTAACATTTCAATGGGTCCAATATGGACTCACATCAGTGCAGGCCTTTTTTTGTGTGTGGCCAGTCGATAGAAGAGACAAAACAAGAGCTCTGACATAACTGAAGTTGACAAGGTCATTGTCCAAGAAATATGGAACAAGTCATAAATTAGAGGAAACATGAAACATGAAGTACATAGTATAATAATAATGATAATAATGATAATAATAATAGTGTCATTCATTATTTAGCTGTCCCTATTTATTTAAATGATCCTTAGTGACAAATGTTGTCAGTAAGATAATTGAGTTGTCCTTACACAATGTGGGCTAATCTACCGTGTTGACAATAAAATAACCTAACTATGCTGTATAGTACAATAATGTCACACGATAGTAAACTGACCGTATTATAATGTAAAATAAGTCAATAATGTAGCTACTGTGCAGTTATGTGGAATTGCGTGACGAAAGTATTATATTAAGCTGTGGTATTTTGTGACCCCACTTTAAATACGTGTAATGCACATTGTTGAGACCGATTGTAATTATAATATAGAACCTTCTGTAACAATTCTCACGCATTCTGTATAAAGTGTTTTTTGCTCACGGTCCAGGGGCGACCGGGTAGCCTAGTGGCTAGAGGACTAGTAACCGGAAGGTTACGAGTTCAAGCCCCCGAGCTGACAAGGTACAAGGTGTCCTTCTGCCCCTGAACAGGCAGTTAAACCCACTGTTCCCAGGCCGTCATTGGAAATAAGAATTTGTTCTTAACTGACTTGCCTAGTTAAATAAAGGTAAAATTAAAACAATTAAAAGTGATCACTCACACACTGGATGTGTTGCTTGTCATACGAATTTCCTTTGTCTTCGCAAAAACATTTTAAAACACTTATACAGACCATGTGTTCAGTTAACTGAGATATAGCCTCGTTTCTTTAACGTAGTTCGATGAACAACACATCCTGACAGTACAAGGCAAAAACACATATAAGTGAACCATATTGTGGCTCGTAGGTTATATGAGTAGGACCAGGCCTTCATTCATCCAGTGAGCAGTGTGGGTCCCCAAGACAGGTCACCCGTGATGCAAGTGGGTCCCTACAAGAACTAGGTTTGTGTGCGCGCTCCAAGGATTTAGCGAACGGGGAATCAACAAGCAGATGATACGGTACCTTGTAGAATATGCACCCTGCAGGCAACGCGCATGCGCACGGTGTTCTCACGGCCTCGTGTAATAAATGGCAGCATCAGGCAATGCGACGGGAAGATCCGCAACAAAAAAAAAAAAAAAGATATCACAAAATCAAGGTCGTCATTTGCATACTTTTGCTGTTTTCCTCTTTTCTTTTCATTAAACCAGGCTACTTATTGTGTTGTTTTGCTGTTTTTCTCCTTCTCGCGTTTGTCCCGTCTGTTTGCTTATTTACTCACACTAAATAAGATTATGCTAATTAGAACGGATAAGTGGCGGGTTTGTGGAGAAGTGGCATTTTAAAAACAGGGGAGTGCAGTTACTGCGCGAATGGTACCTTCATTAGACATTCCCATAATCTCACTTGTTAGAGAAGCCAATGGTTGCCTAATACATGCAGAGACTGTCTGGTTTTGGAATCATAGGGACTACAAAGACAGATATGGGCTAATGTTTGTGGTTATCCCCCCCCATATCATTAGGTAATGTCAGCTGGGAATGAGTATATCATTAGGTAATGTCAGCTGCGGGGCTGTCACAAGTCACAACCCAGAGATACTGATACTGTTTATGGCGTAATGATGTTGGACGATAAAAAAAGATGGGGGAAGAGAAGGTCTAACTTTCAACCACTTTTACAAAACTACCACAAAGGGCCTTCAGATTTTAACATTAGACCTCGTTCTCTCTCATCGGAGCGGCAGTGGTTAGAGCGTTGGACTAGTAACCGGAAGGTTGCAAGTTCAAACCCCCGAGCTAACAAGGTGCAAATCTGCACTGCACCTAGGCTGTCATTGAAGATAAGAATTTGTTCTTAACTGAATTGCCTAGTAAAATAAATCAATATTGAACATTATTGGGGGGCATACTCATTGCAGCACAGTTACCACACACTGGTTGCATCAATAATAATAAATAATAATAATAATATATGCCATTTAGCTGACGCTTTTATCCAAAGCGACTTACAGTCATGTGTGCATACATTCTACGTATGTTGTTACCATGTCATTTCAATGAAATTATGTTGAAACCAAGGTTAAAATAGACATTGAATTGTGCCCAGTTAGGGAACACCTGAATAGTTGTCGAATTTGGCATCGGCCCATTGCAAAACTCCCACGATGCAGTTACACAGTCACAGCCAGAGAACAATTTTCACATTTTCATTTCACAGATTAGGTGTGTAAAATAGAAATATGATAATAGTGTAGGGAGAATTAACTCGTCAACAGGTGGTTAGGCCCATGAGCCAAAGGCTCTTCAGAGTACAGAGATGACTCTTGTCTACTGCGGCTCTCTAAACCAAGTTGCTGATTGGAAAGCTTTTGACACCTTTAGGTAAATTGTCCTCCCTGTCTGCGCTGAGTGACTTTCCCTCGCGTGGCGAGCAAAGCTCTAATTCTCCGTAGTGGTTCTGTTGGCCCTCTGTCCTCAGTACATTACATTACAGTTTTGAGATAATGATGTTTCTGCCACTTCAGAGGACAATAGCGAGAGAGGACAGGAGAACGCAGCTGTTAGTTTGTCAACCACTTATGCTCTTCCACAAAATATTCACTTTAAAAAACTGTTGTTTTCTATGTATTTTGTATCGTTTTCTCTCTGTACTGGCAGGTCGTCTGCAAGTGTATGGCCTAACTTTACAATGCTAATGACAGCGACGGGAGGCTACAGAGAATACATGTGGCCTTACACGACGCTTCAGAATCTCTTATTTATTCATCTGCTAATCCTGCCTGGTGTTCCAAGGTAAACAAGCATGTCCCACGCCGGCCGAGGGGCTGTGGGGTCTGGGAAGCTTTGGGGGGACTGGGGGGGGCTGTGTGGGTTGGTAGGAAAC
>NC_068454.1:4450017-4462517 GCF_023373465.1 Oncorhynchus keta | reverse complement strand
CCAGGGCCATCGTAATTCCAGGGCCATCGTATTCCAGAGCCATCGTAGGGCCATCGTAATTCCAGGGACATCGTATTCCAGGGCCATCGTATTCTCTGGCCATCATATTCTAGGCCATCGTATTCCAGAGCCATCGTAATTCCAGGGCCATCGTATTCCAGGGCCATCGTATTCTAGGGCCATCGTATTCCAGGGCCATCGTATTCTAGGGCCATCGTATTCTAGGGCCATCGTATTCCAGGCCCATCGTATTCTAGGGCCATCGTATTCCAGGCCATCGTATTCTAGGGCCATCGTATTCTAGGCCATCGTTCCAGGCCCATCGTATTCCAGGCCCATCGTATTCTAGGGCCATCGTATTCCAGGGCCATCGTATTCTAGGGCCATCGTATTCTAGGGCCATCGTATTCCAGGCCCATCGTATTCTAGGGCCATCGTATTCCAGGGCCATCGTATTCTAGGGCCATCGTATTCTAGGGCCATCGTATTCCAGGCCCATCGTATTCTAGGGCCATCGTATTCCAGGGCCATCGTATTCTAGGGCCATCGTATTCCAGGGCCATCGTATTCTAGGGCCATCGTATTCCAGGCCCATCGTATTCTAGGGCCATCGTATTCTAGGGCCATCGTATTCCAGGGCCATCGTATTCTAGGGCCATCGTATTCCAGGGCCATCGTATTCCAGGGCCATCGTATTCCAGGCCCATCGTATTCTAGGGCCATCGTATTCTAGGGCCATCGTATTCCAGGGCCATCGTATTCCAGGGCCATCGTATTCTAGGGCCATCGTATTCTAGGGCCATCGTATTCTAGGGCCATCGTATTCCAGGGCCATCGTATTCTAGGGCCATCGTATTCTAGGGCCATCGTATTCCAGGGCCATCGTATTCTAGGCCATCGTATTCTAGGGCCATCGTATTCTAGGGCCATCGTATTCCAGGGCCATCGTATTCCAGGGCCATCGTATTCCAGGGCCATCGTATTCTAGGGCCATCGTATTCCAGGCCCATCATATTCTAGGGGTATTCCAGGCCCATCGTATTCTAGGCCATCGTATTCTAGGCCCATCGTATTCCAGGCCCATCGTATTCCAGGCCATCGTATTCCAGGCCCATCGTATTCTAGGGGTATTCCAGGGCCATCGTATTCCAGGGCCATCGTATTCCAGGGCCATCGTAATTCTAGGGCCATCGTAATTCCAGGGCCATCGTAATTCCAGGGCCATCGTAATTCCAGGGCCATCGTAATTCCAGGGCCATCGTAATTCCAGGGCCATCGTATTCCAGAGCCATCGTAATTCCAGGGCCATCGTATTCTAGGGCCATCGTATTCTAGGGCCATCATAATTCCAGGGCCATCGTAATTCCAGGGCCATCGTATTCCAGAGCCATCGTAATTCCAGGGCCATCGTATTCCAGGGCCATCGTAATTCCAGGGCCATCGTAATTCCAGGGCCATCGTATTCCAGAGCCATCGGGGCCATCGTAATTCCAGGGCCATCGTATTCCAGGGCCATCGTATTCTCGGGCCATCATATTCTAAGGCCATCGTATTCCAGAGCCATGTAATTCCAGGGCCATCGTATTCCAGGGCCAATGTATTCTAGGGCCATCGTATTCCAGGGCCATCGTATTCTAGGGCCATCGTATTCTAGGGCCATCGTATTCCAGGCCCATCGTATTCTAGGGCCATCGTATTCCAGGCCATCGTATTCTAGGGCCATCGTATTCTAGGGCCATCGTATTCCAGGCCCATCGTATTCCAGGCCCATCGTATTCCAGGGCCATCGTATTCCAGGGCCATCGTATTCTAGGGCCATCGTATTCCAGGGCCATCGTATTCCAGGCCCATCGTATTCTAGGGCCATCGTATTCCAGGGCCATCGTATTCTAGGGCCATCGTATTCCAGGGCCATCGTATTCCAGGCCCATCGGGCCCATCGTATTCCAGGCCCATCGTATTCTAGGGCCATCGTATTCTAGGGCCATCGTATTCCAGGGCCATCGTATTCCAGGCCCATCGTATTCCAGGGCCATCGTATTCCAGGGCCATCGTATTCTAGGGCCATCGTATTCCAGGGCCATCGTATTCCAGGGCCATCGTATTCTAGGGCCATCGTATTCCAGGGCCATCGTATTCTAGGGCCATCGTATTCTAGGGCCATCGTATTCCAGGGCCATCGTATTCTAGGGCCATCGTATTCCAGGCCCATCGTATTCTAGGGCCATCGTATTCCAGGCCCATCGTATTCTGGGGCCATCGTATTCCAGGCCCATCGTATTCTAGGGCCATCGTATTCTAGGCCCATCGTATTCCAGGCCCATCGTATTCTAGGGCCATCGTATTCCAGGGCCATCGTATTCTAGGGGCCATCGTATTCCAGGCCCATCGTATTCTAGGGCCATCGTATTCTAGGCCATCGTATTCCAGGCCCATCGTATTCCAGGCCCATCGTATTCTAGGGCCATCGTATTCCAGGCCCATCGTATTCTAGGGCCATCGTATTCCAGGCCCATCGTATTCTAGGGCCATCGTATTCTAGGCCCATCGTATTCCAGGCCCATCGTATTCTAGGGCCATCGTATTCTAGGCCATCGTATTCCAGGCCCATCGTATTCTAGGGCCATCGTATTCTAGGGCCATCGTATTCCAGGCCCATCGTATTCTAGGGCCATCGTATTCTAGGCCATCGTATTCTGGGCCATCGGGCCCATCGTATTCTAGGGCCATCGTATTCCAGGCCCATCGTATTCTAGGGCCATCGTATTCTAGGCCCATTATTCCAGGCCCATCGTATTCTAGGGCCATCGTATTCCAGGCCCATCGTTTCTAGGGCCATCGTATTCTAGGGCCATCGTATTCCAGGCCCATCGTATTCTAGGGCCATCGTATTCCAGGCCCATGAGTATTCTAGGGCCATCGTATTCTAGGCCCATCGTATTCCAGGCCCATCGTATTCTAGGCCCATCGTATTCCAGGCCCATGTATTCCAGGCCCATCGTATTCTAGGGCCATCGTATTCTAGGGCCATCGTATTCTAGGGCCATCGTATTCCAGGGCCATCGTATTCTAGGGCCATCGTATTCTAGGGCCATCGTATTCCAGGGCCATCGTATTCTAGGGCCATCGTATTCCAGGGCCATCGTATTCAAGGGCCATCGTATTCTAGGGCCATCGTATTCTAGGGCCATCGGGGCCATCGTATTCTAGGGCCATCGTATTCTAGGGCCATCGTATTCCAGGCCCATCGTATTCCAGGCCCATCGTATTCCAGGGCCATCGTATTCTAGGGCCATCGTATTCCAGGCCATCGTATTCTAGGGCCATCGTATTCCAGGCCCATCGTATTCTAGGGCCATCGTATTCCAGGCCCATCGTATTCTAGGCCCATCGTATTCCAGGCCCATCGTTTTCTAGGGCCATCGTATTCTAGGGCCATCGTATTCTAGGGCCATCGTATTCTAGGGCCATCGTATTCCAGGCCCATCGTATTCTAGGCCCATTATTCCAGGCCCATCGTATTCTAGGGCCATCGTATTCCAGGCCCATCGTATTCTAGGGCCATCGTATTCCAGGCCCATCGTATTCTAGGGCCATCGTATTCCAGGGCCATCGTATTCTAGGGCCATCGTATTCCAGGGCCATCGTATTCCAGGCCCATCGTATTCCAGGGCCATCGTATTCCAGGCCCATCGTCTTCCAGGAAGCTACACATATCACTTCTCTCCCTAATTTTATTCTTTATACCCAGATTAACCATGACAGGGTTGGAGACAAATCTTTCTCTCCTTTCTGTCAGTGGCTGTACGGACCTGGGTAGTGGGAGTGGGGTGTAGGGGCTGGGTAGTGAGAGTGGGGTGTAGGGGTGTAGGGGCTGGGTAGTGAGAGTGGGGTGTAGGGGTGTAGCGGCTGGGTAGTGAGAGTGGGGTGTAGGGGTGTAGGGGCTGGGTAGTGGGAGTGGGAGTGGGGTGTTAGGGCTGGGTAGTGAGAGTGGGGTGTAGGGGTGTACGGTCCTGGGTAGTGAGAGTGGGGTGTTGGGGTGTAGGGGCTGGGTAGTGGGAGTGGGGTGTTGAGGTGTACATGCTGGGGACTGAGAGGGGGATGTTGGGGTGTTTGGGCATACGGGTTGGGGACTGAGAGTGGGGTGTACGGACTGGGCTGGGGGGGGCTTTATCCCTACAGCTATTAGGAGGTAATTAAGTCCTAACACCACAGAGCCTCCCATGGCTACTATAACACAACTGCAAATGGAAAGCTTACAATCTCCTTTAGACGGCAGGACAAATTGAATGGAACTCATTGGGCTTTAGCCATTATTACAGCGGACCAGTCTGGCTGGGGAAAGAGAAAGGGGATTTGTTGGAGGTTGTGAGGGGATGTGGTTGGTTCGCTGCGAGGTGTGTGTGTGTGTGTGTGTGTGAGGGGGTAAAGAAAGTGGGTCTGGGAAGGGGATTGAGGTGTTTGAGGGGCGCAGAGGGATTTGTTTTAGACGTGTCAGCTCCTCTTTTTAACAGCAGCCTGAGATTTGCTTTCGCCAAATGTTACAAATGTTTCGACAACCTGTTCTGTGATCCTCTGGGGTCAGGCAGGGGGGTTCAGGCAGGGGGGTTCAGGCAGGGGGGTCAGGGTCAGGCAGGGGGTTCAGGCAGGGGGGTTCAGGCAGGGGGTTCAGGCAGGGGGGTTCAGGCAGGGGGGTCAGGCAGGGGGGTCAGGCAGGGGGGTCAGGCAGGGGGTTCAGGCAGGGGAGGGGGTTCAGGCAGGGGGCGGGGGGTACAAGGGCTTTACACTCGCAGATTTAAACAACAGCATGGGGATGAATATATTCACGCCTGCATTCACACGCTATAGGAGCTCCAGATGCTTGTTCCAGCCGAAGAAAGAACATATATTTCTGTACTGAGACCTGCTGCTATCTATACATACTGTACTGAGACCTGCTGCTATCTATACATACTGTACTGAGACCTGCTGCTATCTATACATACTGTACTGAGACCTGCTGCTATCTATACATACTGTACTGAGACCAGACCTGCTCTCTATCCATACTGTACTGAGACCTGCTTCTGTCTATACATACTGTACTGAGACCAGACCTGCTCTCTATCCATACTGTACTGAGACCTGCTGCTATCTATCCATACTGTACTGAGGCCAGACCTGCTATCTATACATACTGTACTGAGACCTGCTGCTACCTATCCATACCTGTACTGAGACCAGACCTGCTATCTATCTATACCGTACTGAGACTCTTCATCATGTTGTAACTCTTCATCATATTGTAACTCTTCATCATATTGTAACTCTTCATCATATTGTAACTCTTCATCATATTGTAACTCTTCATCATATTGTAACTCTTGATCATATTGTAACTCTTCATCATGTTGTAACTCTTCATCATGTTGTAACTCTTCATCATATTGTAACTCTTCATCATATTGTAACTCTTCATCATGTTGTAACTCTTCATCATGTTGTAACTCTTCATCATGTTGTAACTCTTCATCATGTTGTAACTCTTCATCATATTGTAACTCTTCATCATGTTGTAACTCTTCATCATGTTGTAACTCTTCATCATATTGTAACTCTTCATCATGTTGTAACTCTTCATCATATTGTAACTCTTCATCATGTTGTAACTCTTCATCATATTGTAACTCTTCATCATATTGTAACTCTTCATCATATTGTAACTCTTGATCATGTTGTAACTCTTCATCATGTTGTAACTCTTCATCATGTTGTAACTCTTCATCATATTGTAACTCTTCATCATATTGTAACTCTTCATCATATTGTAACTCTTCATCATATTGTAACTCTTCATCATATTGTAACTCTTGATCATGTTGTCAATCATCTGTTTTCTAAAGACGCCAGAGAAAGTGACTTGAAGAATTAGCAGGAAAAAATGTGTATTACATATAGATTTAGATGCTAGGTGTTTCATTTTGTGATGTAGAAAACAGTTCTAGTAGTACTTCACAAACATTTGTAAAGTGCTATCTAAAATGTGTCCCATTGCCTTTTGTCTAGAACCGTGCAGAGTGATTTCATTGGTTACTGTAATGTTTCAGAGGTTGACTGTATCAGATTTCCATCATGCCTTGTGGATACCAGAGGGTGTTCAGCTGGGCATCGGGTTGAGCTAAGGGAAAAGCATAGCAGCCCTCCAGTTGACAATCAGCAGGAGAGAACAGGCTGTCAGTCAACAAGTGGCAGCAGACTGGGAGTAAAATATGAATGGTATGAGCAGACACCTGGGGACATATGACTGATGTTGAGAGTGGAAGAGGTAGAAGAGGTAGAAGAAGAGGTAGAAGAGTTTGAAGAAGAGGTAGGAGAAGAAGAAGAGGTGAAGAAGAGGTCGAAGAGGTAGAAGAAGAGGTAGAAGAGTTTGAAGAAGAGGTAGAAGAAGAAGAGGTGAAGAAGAGGTCGAAGAGGTAGAAGAGTTTGAAGAAGAGGAAGAAGAAGAAGAGGTGAAGAAGAGGTAGAGGTGAGCTCGGGGTAAACCTCATGAGGGCCTAGCAACTCGGGGATGCCCTCATTAGGTCCTAACAACTCAGGGTAGCCCTCATTAGGTCCTAACAACTCGGGTAGCCCTCATTAGGTCCTAACAACTCGGGTAGCCCTCATGAGGTCCTAGCAACTCGGGGTTGCCCTCATGAGGCCCTAGCAACTCGGGGTAGCCCTCATGAGGCCCTAGCAACTCAGGGTAGCCCTCATTGGTTCCTAGCAACTCACGGTAGCCCTCATTGGTCCCTAGCAACTCGTGGGTAGCCCTCATTGGTTCCTAGCAATTCGTGGGTAGCCCTCATTGGTTCCTAGCAACTCGTGGGTAGCCCTCATTGGGCCCTAGCAACTCAGGCGTAGCCCTCATTAAAAACTTTGGCAATTACGTTGTCATCAAGCCATTTTGGGTCTTTGAGGAGAAGAAGCAGACAAGAAAAGGCTGAGAAGACGAAGACAAGAAAAACACAGGCTGATTTAATTGAATTAATACACATTGATCTCCTGTTGAGGAGGTGGGGGGGGTGGCTTCATTAGGGAGGAGAAAGAAAGGCCGCCAACAAGGGAGTGTGTGTGTGTGTGTGTGTGTGTGTGTGTGTGTGTGTGTGTGTGTGTGTGTGTGTGTGTGTGTGTGTGTGTGTGTGTGTGGGTGAGATTTTGGTGTGTCTCTCTCCTGCTCTGTCCCACAGTGTTAGGTCAAGAAGGGGGTCAAGAAGAGGGTAGAGTTGCGAGAAAGAGAGAGAGAGAGAGTTGCAAGAGTGAGCGAGGGTTAGGAGAGGAGGAGGAGAAGGAGACGGAGGAGGGGGGTAGCTAGAGGGGCTGCTTGTCACTGTGAATGGGCTCAGGGTGGTTCACATCATCGGGGCATTGATGGCGTCCCCTCCCCTGTTGTAAAACAAGGCCCTGTGTGCCTGCCTGAACACTGGGGCATTGTGTCCACCCCTCACAAGCACCATACCACCCAGAGTGTCCCTAATACCCCCCTTCCTCTCCTCCACGCCTCACCCCTACCTCCCTCTCCCTCGTTCTCCTCCACGCCTCACCCCTACCTCCCTCTCTCTCGTTCTCCTCCACACCTCACCCCTACTTCGCTCTCTCTCGCTCTTCTCCACGTCTCACCCCTACCTCCCTCTCTCTCATGCTTCTCCACACCTCACCCTTACCTCCCTCTCTCTCCCTCTCCTCCACGCCTCACCCCTGCCTCCCTCTCTCTCGCTCTTCTCCACGCCTCACCCCTGCCTCTCTCTCTCTCCCTCTTCTCCACGCCTCTCCTGTGCCTCCCTCTCTCTCGCTCTTCTCCACGCCTCACCCCTGCCTCCCTCTCTCCCTTTCCTCTATGCCTTACCCCTGCCGCCTCCTCTCCCTCGCTCTCTCTCCTCCCCCTCGCTCCCTCTCCTCCACAGAGGGAGGAGGGAGGGAGGGGTTTGGGGGCGAGTGTACAAGAGGCGTTCCCTCAGGTTTCCGCTAGCATAGTGGGTTAATGGGAAGATTGATGGATAGAGAGGACGAAACAAAACAGAGGAGAGAGAAGGGGAGAATGGTGCCTTCAGGGAGGGAAGGAGGGATATGGGGAGGGATATGTCTGTGTGAGCCTGGGCAGCGAACAGGGGGGAATATTTACTGCCCAGAGGGGGAGGAGAGGGGGTTTGACTCATGCCTAATTACCAGGGAGGCCTGGAGAGCCGGGGTACAAGACAAGTGTGAGGGGAGGGAGAATGAGACAGGATACAAGGGGTAGCGAGGTCATTGCTGACCACCTAAGATGCCCCCTAATACCCAGCAACCCCATCCCTCCTCTCCTCCTTCTCCTTCCCTTTTCTCCTCCCATCCTCCTTCACCGCCCTCCCTCGCCTCCCTCACACAATGATATAAATAAATAAATGTCCTGGCTCCTAAAGCTGATAATTTACTGCCTGCCCCATTCTGCACCATGGCTTCTCCATATGTCAGCCTGGTAACCAGGGTGTGAATGGGACAAGGCCTTTGAGTTTGGAGGGGGGGTCCTCGACTCCTGGAGGGAGGGTCCTCGACTCCTGGAGCACCTTGAAGAGGACCCCACCATAGCTTACAGCTACAGACCCCCCACCCCTGCTAAGCTTGCATGCATACACATAAGCATACACACACACACACACACACACACACACACACACACACACACACACACACACACACACACACACACACACACACACACACACACACACACACACAACCCTCACCAACTGTACCCCCATGAGCAGTTAGGGCAACATGTGGTGGAATGTTGCTTGTCAGCCTTGAATCCCACTCCACGCACACACACATACACACGCATGCACGCATGCACAAGCACACACACACACACACACACACACACACACACACACACACACACACACACACACACACACACACACACACACACACACACACACACACACACACACACACACACACACACACACACGGTCTTGTGTTTCTATTCTAATTAGCTCAGAGGTTAACGAGTGGTTCAGTGTGTTGATGTTCTCGAGCCTCGTCCCTAAACCATGACAGCTACCGACCGTTTTCAACACCCCAACCCAACGCCGCCGTGCCTCGCCTGGCCACACCTCCTTCTCCCCTCCTGTTCTGCAGCTCACACACCACACACTCCACCTTCCCGTCCCTTCATCCTCCCGCCATCCGTCCCTCTTAGTATTCTCCACAGGTCCTCACCACAATGATACTTTGTTTTTCTTTTCTTCTTTCCATCCCATCTGCTCTCCCTGGCACACCCGTCTGACATTCACCTTGAGAGAAAGAAGGAGAGAGAGAAGGAGAGAGAGAAGGAGAGAGAGAATGAGAGAGAGAAGGAGAGAGAGAATGAGAGAGAAGGAGAATGAAGGAGAGAAGAGAGAGAATGACAGGAGAGAGAGAGAGGAGAGAGAGAAGGAGAGAGAGAGGGAGGGAGGGAGCGATGGAGAGAGGGAGGGAGGGAGGGAGAGAGGGAGGGAGCGATGGAGAGAGGGAGCGATGGAGAGAGAGAGGGAGCGATGGAGAGAGGGGAGAGGGAGGGAGCGATGGAGAGATGGAGGGAGCGATGGAGAGATGGAGGGAGCGATGGAGGGAGAGGGAGGGAGCGATGGAGAGAGGGAGGGATGGAGAGAGAGAGGAGCGATGGAGAGAGGGAGGGAGGGGGAGCGATGGAGAGATGGAGGGAGCGATGGAGAGATGGAGGGAGCGATGGAGAGAGGGAGGGGAGCGATGGAGAGAGGGAGGGATGGAGAGAGGGAGGGAGGGAGCGATGGAGAGAGGGAGGGAGCGATGGAGAGAGGGAGGGAGGATGGAGAGAGGGAGGGAGCGATGGAGAGAGGAGGGATGGAGAGAGAGAGGGAGAGGGGAGCGATGGAGAGAGGGAGGGAGCGATGGAGAGAGGGAGGGAGCGATGGAGAGAGGGAGGGAGGGAGCGATGGAGAGAGGGAGGGAGGGAGCGATGGAGAGATGGAGGGAGCGATGGAGAGAGGGAGGGAGGGAGCGATGGAGAGATGGAGGGAGCGATGGAGAGAGGGGAGCGATGGAGAGAGAGAGGGAGGGAGCGATGGAGAGATGGAGAGAGCGATGGAGAGAGGGGAGCGATGGAGAGAGAGAGAGGGAGCGATGGAGAGATGGAGGGGAGCGATGGAGAGAGGGAGCGATGGAGAGAGAGAGGGAGCGATGGAGAGAGGGAGGGAGGGAGCGATGGAGAGATGGAGGGAGCGATGGAGAGAGGGAGGGAGGGAGCGATGGAGAGAGGGAGGGAGGGAGCGATGGAGAGAGGGAGGGAGGGGAGCGATGGAGAGATGGAGGGAGCGATGGAGAGAGGGAGCGATGGAGAGAGGGAGGGAGCGATGGAGAGAGGGAGGGAGGGAGCGATGGAGAGATGGAGGAAGCGATGGAGAGAGAGGGAGCGATGGAGAGAGAGAGGGAGCGATGGAGAGAGGGAGGGAGGGAGCGATGGAGAGATGGAGGGAGCGATGGAGAGAGGGAGCGATGGAGAGAGAGAGGGAGCGATGGAGAGAGGGAGGGAGGGAGCGATGGAGAGATGGAGGGAGCGATGGAGAGAGGGAGGGAGCGATGGAGAGAGGGAGGGAGGGAGTGATTGAGAGAGGGAGGGAGTGATGGAGAGAGGGGGAGGGAGGAGCGATGGAGAGAGGAGGGAGCGATGGAGAGAGGGAGCGATGGAGAGAGAGAGGGAGCGATGGAGAGAGGGAGGGAGGGGAGCGATGGAGAGATGGAGGGAGCGATGGAGAGAGGGAGGGAGCGATGGAGAGAGGGAGGGAGTGATTGAGAGAGGGAGGGAGTGATGGAGAGAGGGAGGGAGTGATTGAGAGAGGGAGGGAGTGATGGAGAGAGGGAGGAGGGAGAGATGGAGAGAGGGAGGGAGCGATGGAGAGAGGGAGCGATGGAGAGAGGGAGGGGAGGGAGCGATGGAGAGAGGGAGGGAGCGATGGAGAGAGGGAGGGGGGGGAGCAATGGAGAGAGGGAGGGAGGGAGCGATGGAGAGAGGGAGGGAGGGAGCGATGGAGAGAGGGGAGGGAGGGAGGGAGCGATGGAGAGATGGATGGAGCGATGGAGAGAGGGAGCGATGGAGAGAGGGAGGGAGCGATGGAGAGAGGGAGGGAGGAGCGATGGAGAGATGGAGGGAGCGATGGAGAGAGGGAGCGATGGAGAGAGAGGGGAGCGATGGAGAGAGGGGGAGGGAGGGAGCGATGGAGAGATGGAGGGAGCGATGGAGAGAGGGAGCGATGGAGAGAGAGGAGGAGCGATGGAGAGAGGGAGGAGGGAGCGATGGAGAGATGGAGGGAGAGAGATGGAGAGAGGGAGGAGCGATGGAGAGAGGGAGGAGTGATTGAGAGAGGGAGGGAGTGATGGAGAGAGGGAGGGAGGGAGCGATGGAGAGAGGGAGGGAGCGATGGAGAGAGGGAGCGATGGAGAGAGAGAGGAGCGATGGAGAGAGGGAGGGAGGGAGCGATGGAGAGATGGAGGGAGCGATGGAGAGAGGGAGGGAGCGATGGAGAGAGGGAGGGAGTGATTGAGAGAGGGAGGGAGCGATGGAGAGAGGGAGGGAGCGATGATTGAGAGAGGGAGGGAGTGATGGAGAGAGGGAGGGAGGGAGAGATGGAGAGAGGGAGGGAGCGATGGAGAGAGGGAGCGATGGAGAGAGAGAGGGAGCGATGGAGAGAGGGAGGGAGGGAGGGAGCGATGGAGAGAGATGGAGGGAGCGATGGAGAGGGGAGGGAGCGATGGAGAGAGGGAGGGAGGATTGAGAGAGGGAGGGAGTGATGGAGAGAGGGAGGGAGGATTGAGAGAGGGAGGGAGTGATGGAGAGAGGGAGGGAGAGATGGAGAGAGGGAGGGAGCGATGGAGAGAGGGGGAGCGATGGAGAGAGAGGAGGGAGCGATGGAGAGAGTGAGGGGAGGGAGCGATGGAGAGATGGAGGGGGGGAGCGATGGAGAGAGGGAGGGAGCGATGGAGAGAGGGAGGATTGAGAGAGGGAGGGAGTGATGGAGAGAGGGAGGGAGTGATTGAGAGAGGGAGGGAGTGATGGAGAGAGGGAGGGAGGGAGAGATGGAGGGAGGGAGCGATGGAGAGAGGGAGGGAGCGATGGAGAGAGGGAGGGAGCGATGGAGAGAGGGAGCGATGGAGAGAGGGAGGGAGCGATGGAGAGAGGGAGGGAGCGATGGAGAGAGAGAGGGATGGAGAGAGGGAGGGAGCGATGGAGAGAGGGAGGGAGCGATGGAGAGAGGGAGGGAGCGATGGAGAGAGGGAGGGAGCGATGGAGAGAGGGAGGGAGCGATGGAGAGAGGGAGGGATGGAGAGAGGGAGGGAGCGATGGAGAGAGGGAGGGAGGGATGGAGAGAGGGAGGGAGCGATGGAGAGAGGGAGGGAGCGATGGAGAGAGGGAGGGAGGGAGCGATGGAGAGAGGGAGGGAGCGATGGAGAGAGGGGGAGGGAGCGATGGAGAGAGGAGGGAGCGA
>NC_068454.1:4420017-4445017 GCF_023373465.1 Oncorhynchus keta | reverse complement strand
TACCCCAACCTCCTACCCCACCACACCCTCTTACCCCACCACACCCTCCTACCACACCCTCAGTTCACCCAGAAGAGTAATCTCAGTTCACCCAGAAGAGTAATCTCAGTTCACCCAGAAGAGTAATGTCAGTTCACCCAGAAGAGTAATCTCAGTTCACCCATAAGAGTAATCTCAGTTCACCCAGAAGAGTAATCTCAGTTCACCCAGAAGTGTAATCTCAGTTCACCCAGAAGAGTAATCTCAGTTCACCCAGAAGTGTAATCTCAGTTCACCCAGAAGAGTAATCTCAGTTCACCCAGAAGAGTAATCTTAGTTCACCCAGAAGAAGAATCTCAGTTCACCCAGAAGAGTAATCTCAGTTCACCCAGAAGTGTAATCTCAGTTCACCCAGAAGAGTAATCTTAGTTCACCCAGAAGAAGAATCTCAGTTCACCCAGAAGAGTAATCTCAGTTCACCCAGAAGTGTAATCTCAGTTCACCCAGAAGAGTAATCTCAGTTCACCCAGAAGAGTAATCTCAGTTCACCCAGAAGAGTAATCTCAGTTCACCCAGAAGAGTAATCTCAGTTCACCCAGAAGAGTAATCTCAGTTCACCCAGAAGAGTAATCTCAGTTCACCCAGAAGTGTAATCTCAGTTCACCCAGAAGAGTAATCTCAGTTTACCCAGAAGAGTAATCTCAGTTCACCCAGAAGAGTAATCTCAGTTCACCCAGAAGTGTAATCTCAGTTCACCCAGAAGAGTAATCTCAGTTCACCCAGAAGAAGAATCTCCAGTTCACCCAGAAGAATAATCTCAGTTCACCCAGAAGAGTAATCTCAGTTCACCCAGAAGAGTAATCTCAGTTCACCCAGAAGTGTAATCTCAGTTCACCCAGAAGAGTAATCTTAGTTCACCCAGAAGAAGAATCTCAGTTCACCCAGAAGAGTAATCTCAGTTCACCCAGAAGTGTAATCTCAGTTCACCCAGAAGAGTAATCTCAGTTCACCCAGAAGAGTAATCTCAGTTCACCCAGAAGTGTAATCTCAGTTCACCCAGAAGAGTAATCTCAGTTTACCCAGAATAGTAATCTCAGTTCACCCAGAAGAGTAATCTCAGTTCACCCAGAAGAGTAATCTCAGTTCACCCAGAAGAGTAATCTCAGTTCACCCAGAAGTGTAATCTCAGTTCACCCAGAAGAGTAATCTTAGTTCACCCAGAAGAGTAATCTCACTTCACCCATAAGAAGAATCTCACTTCACCCAGAAGAGTAATCTCAGTTCACCCAGAAGAGTAATCTCAGTTCACCCAGAAGAGTAATCTTGGATAATTTGATAATGTGCTCCATTACGATACCATTTAAATCACGTCTTTCCACCAGAGGTCAATTCATAATGATGACACATAGAAAGGATATCGATGATGATGATCCCAATCCGTCTACTCCCCTCCATATGCCCTCTGACCCCCTCACAACCTCCTTGTGACCTCACAGCGACACCCTGGGTTTGGGGGAAGCCCTCTACATGACCTCATTAATTACAGCTCCAATGGGATGGCCGCAGGTTCTTTCTCTGAGTGGCGCTCCATTGTTTTCCTCTCCTCCTCTCATCCTTCCCTCCACATTGACATGCCACCCTCTTTCTGTCCCCTTCTCTCTCTCTCTCTCTTCTCGCTCTCTCCCTCAATCTCAGAAACGGCAAGACTTTGATTGTCTTGTTCGAAAAATTAGATTCTTTGAAAGTAAAACTATTTGTCAATGGTTCCCTATCACTCCCTCCTTCAACTTTTTTCTCACTTTCCGTCTCCTTCCTGGTCTCTCGTTCACCTTCCTGCTCTCTGGGTTCACCTTCCTGCTCTCTGGGTTCACCTTCCTGCTCTCTGGGTTCATCTTCCTGCTCTCTGGGTTCACCTTCCTGCTCTCTGGGTTCACCTTCCTGCTCTCTGGGTTCACCTTCCTGCTCGCTGGGTTCATCTTCCTGCTCTCTGGGTTCACCTTCTTGCTCTCGGGGTTCACCTTCCTGCTCTCTGGGTTCACCTTCCTGCTCTATCGTTCACCCTCTTGCTCTCTGGGTTCACCTTCCTGCTCTCTGGGTTAACCTTCCTGCTCTCTCGTTCACCTTCCTGCTCTCTGGGTTCACCCTCTTGCTCTCTGGGATCACCCTCTTGCTCTCTCCACCACCCTCTTGCTCTCTGGGTTCACCCTCTTGCTCTCTCCACCACCCTCTTGCTCTCTGGGTTCACCCTCTTGCTCTCTCCATCACCCTCTTGCTCTCTCCATCACCCTCTTGCTCTCTGGGTTCACCCTCTTGCTCTCTGGGTTCACCGTCTTGCTCTCTCGTTCACCCTCTTGCTCTCTGGGTTCACCTTCTTGCTCTCTGGGTTCACCCTCTTGCTCTCTCCATCACCCTCTTGCTCTCTGGGTTCACCCTCTTGCTCTCTCCATCACCCTATTGCTCTCTCCATCACCCTCTTGCTCTCTGGGTTCACCCTCTTGCTCTCTGGGTTCACCCTCTTGCTCTCTGGGTTCACCCTCTTGCTCTCTCGTTCACCCTCTTGCTCTCTGGGTTCACATTCCTGCTCTCTGGGTTCACCCTCTTGCTCTTTGGGTTCACCCTCTTGCTCTCTCCATCACCCTCTTGCTCTCTCCATCACCCTCTTGCTCTCTGGGTTCACCCTCTTGATCTCTCCATCACCCTCTTGCTCTCTGGGTTCAACCTCTTGCTCTCTCCATCACCCTCTTGCTCTCTGGGTTCACCCTCTTGCTCTCTCCATCACCCTCTTGCTCTCTATGTTCACCCTCTTGCTCTCTGGGTTCACCCTCTTGCTCTCTCGTTCACCCTCCTGCTCTCTCGTTCACCTTCCTGCTCTCTCGCTCACCTTCCTGCTCTCTCGTTCACCTTCCTGCTCTCTCGTTCACCCTTTTGCTCTCTCGTTCACCTTCCTGCTCTCTCGCTCACCCTCCTGCTCTCTCGTTCACCTTCCTGCTCTCTCGTTCACCTTCCTGCTCTCTCGTTCACCTTCCTGCTCTCTCGCTCACCCTCCTGCTCTCTCGTTCACCTTCCTGCTCTCTCGTTCACCCTCTTGCTCTCTCGTTCACCCTCTTGCTCTCTCGTTCACCCTCTTGCTCTCTCGTTCACCTTCCTGCTCTCTCGTTCACCCTCTTGCTCTCTCGTTCACCTTCCTGCTCTCTCATTCACCCTCTTGCGCTCTCGTTCACCCTCTTGCTCTCTCGTTCACCTTCCTGCTCTCTCGCTCACCCTCCTGCTCTCTCGTTCACCTTCCTGCTCTCTCGTTCACCTTCCTGCTCTCTCGTTCACCTTCCTGCTCTCTCATTCACCCTCTTGCTCTCTCGTTCACCTTCCTGCTCTCTCGTTCACCCTCTTGCACCTCTTCACCTTCCTGCTCTCTCGTTCACCCTCTTGCTCTCTCGTTCACCCTCTTGCTCTCTCGTTCACCTTCCTGCTCTCTCGTTCACCCTCTTGCTCTCTCGTTCACCTTCCTGCTCTCTCATTCACCCTCTTGCCTCTCGTTCACCCTCTTGCTCTCTTCGTCATCCCCTTGCTCTCTCGTTCACCCCCTTGCTCTCTTGTTCACCTTCCTGCTCTCTCGTTCACCCTCTTGCTCTCTCGTTCACCTTCCTGCTCTCTCGTTCACCTTCCTGCTCTCTCATTCACCTTCCTGCTCTCTCGCTCACCCTCCTGCTCTCTCGTTCACCTTCCTGCTCTCTCGTTCACCCTCTTGCTCTCTCGTTCACCTTCCTGCTCTCTCGTTCACCCTCTTGCTCTCTCGTTCACCCTCTTGCTCTCTCGTTCACCCTCTTGCTCTCTCAATCACCTTCCTGCTCTCTCGTTCACCCTCTTGCTCTCTCGTTCACCTTCCTGCTCTCTCATTCACCCTCTTGCGCTCTCGTTCACCCTCTTGCTCTCTTCGTCACCCCCTTGCTCTCTCGTTCACCCCCTTGCTCTCTCGTTCACCTTCCTGCTCTCTCGTTCACCCTCTTGCTCTCTCGTTCACCCTCTTGCTCTCTCGTTCACCATCCTGCTCTATCATTCACCCTCTTGCGCTCTCCTTCACCTTCCTGCTCTTTCGTTCACCCTCTTGCTCTCTTGTTCACCCTCTTGCTCTGTCGTTCACCTTCCAAACTCTCTCGTTCACCTTTCTGCTCTCTTGTTCACCTTCCTGCTCTCTCGTTCACCTTCCTGCTCTCTCGTTCACCTCTTGCTCTCTCGTTCACCTTCCTGCTCTCTCATTCACCCTCTTGCGCTCTCGTTCACCCTCTTGCTCTCTTCGTCACCCCTTGCTCTCTCGTTCACCCCTTGCTCTCTCGTTCACCTTCCTGCTCTCTCGTTCACCCTCTTGCTCTCTCGTTCACCCTCTTGCTCTCTCGTTCGCCCTCCTGCTCTCTCGTTCACCCTCTTGCTCTCTCGTTCACCTTCCTGCTCTCTCATTCACCCTCTTGCGCTCTCGTTCACCTTCCTGCTCTCTCGTTCACCCTCTTGCTCTCTCGTTCACCTTCCTGCTCTCTCGTTCACCTTCCTGCTCTCTCATTCACCCTCTTGCTCTCTCGTTCACCTTCCTGCTCTCTCGTTCACCTTCCTGCTCTCTCATTCACCATCTTGCTCTCTCGTTCACCTTCCTGCTCTCTCGTTCACCCTCTTGCTCTCTCGTTCACCCTCTTGCTCTCTCGTTCACCCTCTTGCTCTCTCGTTCACCTTCCTGCTCTCTCATTCACCCTCTTGCGCTCTCGTTCACCTTCCTGCTCTCTCGTTCACCCTCTTGCTCTCTCGTTCACCCTCTTGCTCTCTCGTTCACCTTCCAGCTTTCTCGTTCACCTTCCTGCTCTCTCGTTCACCTTCCTGCTCTCTCTTTCACCTTCCTGCTCTCTCGTTCACCCTCTTGCTCTCTCGTTCACCCTCTTGCTCTCTCGTTCACCTTCCTGCTCTCTCGCTCACCTTCCTGCTCTCTCGTTCACCCTCCTGCTCTCTCGTTCACCCTCTTGCTCTCTCGTTCACCCTCTTGCTCTCTCGTTCACCTTCCTGCTCTCTCATTCACCTTCCTGCTCTCTCCGTCACCCCCTTGCTCTCTCGTTCACCCTCTTGCTCTCTCGTTCACCTTCCTGCTCTCTCCGTCACCCCCTTGCTCTCTTGTTCACCCTCTTGCTCTCTCGTTCACCTTCCTGCTCTCTCCGTCACCCCCTTGCTCTCTCGTTCACCCTCTTGCTCTCTCGTTCACCTTCCTGCTCTCTCGTTCACCCTCTTGCTCTCTTGTTCACCTTCCTGCTCTCTCGTTCACCCTCTTGCTCTCTCGTTCACCCTCTTGCTCTCTCGTTCACCTTCCTGCTCTCTCGTTCACCTTCCTGCTCTCTCGTTCACCTTCCTGCTCTCTCGTTCACCCTCTTGCTCTCTCCGTCACCCCCTTGCTCTCTCGTTCACCTTCCTGCTCTCTCATTCACCTTCCTGCTCTCTCCGTCACCCTCTTGCTCTCTCGTTCACCCCTTCACCTCGCAACCTCTTCTACTTCCTGTTTAAGGCCCAGTCTCCTCCTTCCTCATTCCTTATACAGTCGTGGTCAAATATATTGGCATCCTTGCACGATTCACTTTATCTTATAAAATAAGTTGAAATTAAACATTTAAAAAGCATTTAGTTTTCAACTGCACAGTATCAATATTTAAAAAAAAGAAAAATTGAAAGAAACATAGAAACAGTTGGTAGAAATTTGGTTGGAGGCAGATAATTGTGGTTTAATGTTTAATTTATCTCACCTGTGGTAAGTTGCATGTCCCTACAGCAGAAACATAACCATCCGTCCCTCATTCCTTCTATATCTGAGTCTCAAAACGTGTTGTCATCACTAGCAGGTCAAGTTGCAAACTCGGAAGCCCCACCAAATTCAAAAATGTATTTTCCGAAAATAAATCTGATTTTAAACCTAGCCCTAACCTTATCCCACACTGCTAAAGTTATGCCTAACCCTTACATTAAAAACAAATAGCACATTTTTGTTTTCTTAGCTAGTGAGAAGCCAACATTTTCAGGATTCCAAATCGACCCCTAAGATCTGAAAGGATTGGAGAGTTGTAAAGTAATATAATGAAACCCCACCCAGCTTTCACCACTTAGTGGAAAAACATAAGAATGTAAGAAACTCAACGTCTAGATAACGTGAGACGGCAAAATGTCTGTCGTGTGTGTGTGTGTGTGTGTGTGTGTGTGTGTGTGTGTGTGTGTGTGTGTGTGTGTGTGTGTGTGTGTGTGTGTGTGTGTGTGTGTGTGTGTGTGTGTGTGTGTGTGTGTGTGTGTGTGTGTGCAGTGTTTGATGTATAGATGAATGTGTCATAGTGTAGCTCCATTCACCTCTCCTCACAACACAACACAACAGCATTGTACTGAACCTAATCTGGTGCCCATGCTGGGAAGGGCCAAGGAGATCACACAACTGTGTGTGTGTGTGTCTAGACGTGGTTTCCTCTATCGTAATCGCTCCTCTTTCACCCCAGCTGCCAAACAAACCCTGATTCAGATGACCATCCTACCCGTGCTAGATTACAGAGATGTTATTATTTATAGATCGGCAGGTAAGGGTGCTCTCGAGCAGGTAGATGTTCTTCACCATTCGGCCATCAAATTTGCCACCAATGCTCCTTATAGGACACATCACTGCACTCTATACTCCTCTGTAAACTGGTCATCTCTGTATACCCGTCACAAGACTCACTGGTTGATGTTTATTTATAAAACCTTTAGGCCTCACTCCCCCCTATCTGAGATATCTACTGCAGCCCTCATCCTCCACATACAACACCTGTTCACTCCCCTCTATCTGAGATATCTACTGCAGCCCTCATCCTCCTTATACAACACCTGTTCACTCCCCCCTATCTGAGATATCTACTGCAGCCCTCATCCTCCACATACAACACCTGTTCACTCCCCTCTATCTGAGATATCTACTGCAGCCCTCATCCTCCTTATACAACACCTGTTCACTCCCCTCTATCTGAGATATCTACTGCAGCCCTCATCCTCCTTATACAACACCTGTTCACTCCCCTCTATCTGAGATATCTACTGCAGCCCTCATCCTCCTCATACAACACCCGTTCTGCCAGTCACATTCTGTTAAAGGTCCCCAAAGTAAACACATCCCTGGGTCGCACCTCTTTTCAGTTCACTGCGCGACTGGAACGAGCGACAAACACTCAAACTGGACAGTTTTATCTCCTCTCCATCTCTTCGTTCAAAGACTCAATCATGGACACTCTTACAGACAGTTGTGGCTGGTTTCTGTGATGTATTGTTGTCTCTACCTTCTTGCCCTTTGTTTTTGCGAGATGTAGACAGGGATGGTGGATGGGATTAAGCATCTACCACTGATTCCAAAGATTGCATGTTAAAATCCAGCGATTGATATTTGCATTTCAGATTTTTGTTTTTGAGCCTATCCCAAACCTTAACTGAGTTATTTCAGAGTTAATGCCTAGATTTAACATTAAACACTTCGAAATTTGACATTTGCAACAACGTCGAAATGTTACTTTTGAGAAATATGGATGAACGTCTAATTCTGACCTGAGACTGTGAGAGCTAGTTGAGCCAGCTTGTGTGTCTCAGAGAAAAAGAGGCTCTCTCGCTTCAAGACGGAGCGAGAGAGCAAGAAAGAAAGAGAGAGGAGGGAGATTTAAGAAGCTTGATCTCTGATTCTGTTGAATATGTAAATCCCGCTTGGTTGTTCTCTCTCTCGCTCTCTCTCTCCGGGAGACCCCTAACTGTCCCCACTCTCCCTCCCCAAAGAGGGGTAGGGGATATGGGCTACTTTGGGGAGGCTTAGTGGCCTGTAGACTTCATCCCCTGGTTGATTATCTCAGAGAGAGAAGAGGGAGAAGAAGAGGTGAGTGACAAAATCCCTTTGTCCATCCCATGTCCCATATGTTTAAGGCACTGACCTTTCAATCAGTCCTGTCCAGGGAGTGGATGGACAGCTTGGTCTTCCTCTCTGTAAGCCCAGGGCTCCGAGTCTCTTCATCTATCTCTTGTTTAAAAAAAAATTATAATAATAACTTGTTAAGTTCAATCTTTTTTGTCTTTTAGGGCAGAATGCTAACTTAAAGGGGAAGTTCACCCTGGTGGGGGGCTAGGTTTGTTTCGATCATGTCAGAGGGATTTCTTGGTCAGTTAAACATAATTGGCCACGAAGAGGGGTGGATGAACGATACACCCTGTTTAGATGATTTATTTAACCTTTTATTTAACTAGGCAAGTCAGTTAAGAACAAATTATTATTTACAATGAAGGCCTACCACCCCGGGCCAAACCCGGACGACACTGGGCTTATTGTGCGCCGTCCTATTGGACTCCCAATCACGGCCGGTAGTGAGGAGATCTGAAAATAAATGTGTTCCTGCTTTGCGGCATTTCCTGAAGAGAAGAGTGTCTGTTATACCAATCACCTTCCTGCTCTCTGGGTTCACCTTCCTGCTCTCTGGGTTCACCTTCCTGCTCTCTGGGTTCACCTTCCTGCTCTCTGGGTTCACCTTCCTGCTCTCTGGGTTCACCTTCCTGCTCTCTGGGTTCACCTTCCTGCTCTCTGGGTTCACCTTCCTGCTCTCTGGGTTCACCTTCCTGCTCTCTGGGTTCACCTTCCTGCTCTCTGGGTTCACCTTCCTGCTCTCTGGGTTCACCTTCCTGCTCTCTGTATGTTTTCTTTGTGTGGAGATATGTTTGTCCTTGTTTCATAGAGTCATTGGACTTTCAGTGATGTTTCTATCCGGTGGATTCATTGCTAAGGTGATTGTTTTTCCCAGCCTTGACTCAGGATGGTAAGTTGGTGGTTGAAGATATCCCTCCAGTGGTGTGGGGGCTGTGCTTTGGCAAAGTGGGTGGCGTGGTGCATTATAATATATGCCATTTAGCAGACGCTTTTATCCAAAGCAACTTACAGTCATGTGTGCATACATTCTACGTATGGGTGGTCCCAGGAATCGAACCCACTACCCTGGCGTTACAAGCGCCATGCTCTACCAACTGTGCCAACTGTGCCACATCATGCTCTGGCCCCGTCACTCGCCCCCAAGGCATTTTTTAAAAAAAATTTTAAAGGGAGGCGGACAGTAACAATCTTTTACTTACTTGGTGACATTCAACCATAAATGTTTCAACCCGAATTTAGCGGAAAAGATTCAAAACAAAGAGTTGGATTTAGCTAGAAGCTCAGCTACAGCCGATGCCAGCATCAAGAGGGCAGATGACAAATACCGTAGCGAAGTAGATACGTTTATTTTTCATGCAATCTACCTAGCTAGCTAACTTTAGTTTATATACTGAAACCCATTTAGTTTATTGCTGGCTAACATACTACTGTGTTACATTGGGGGGAAATCACTCCCACATACACACTTTTTTTGCTAACTTAGGTAGCTAGCCAGCTAAGCTAGCTAAATAACTACCGGTAGCCATATCTATGATTAAAAAGGTAAGAGGTTTTACAATCAGAGATTGTATCTCGATTGTAAAACCTCTCCTCTAGACATGGCTACTAAACAGCAGCGTTAAAACCAGCCAACTAAAGCTAGGTTTACCAGCAAACATGACTGGAGTCGGCTAGCTAGTTAGCCTGGCGCCTGCCAAGCATGCTATGCACCACGCCTCGTGTTTGTAAGTTGTTAGCAAACGTGTAATATCAGAAACTGTAAAATCATTTAACTAGCCAGCTATGCAACATAATTAACAAGAGTTGACATTGGTTATGATTATGACAGCGAATGCATTTCAATCTCACAAAATTATTGGCACAACACAAGATAGGATTCCAAACAGATGTAAATAACAATTATATAGGTACATTTTTTACAATCCGGTCACTATGCGAAGGTTGAGGGTTAGGCCATATTTCATTCTATTAGGATAGCTTTTGTTCTAAATGTAATCTCTGTGCCTGTGCACATGTATACACATCTTAATGCTGATGTTATGCTGGTGTAACAGATGTGAAACGGCTAGCTTAGTTAGCGGTGCACGCTAAATAGCGTTTCAATCGGTGACGTCACTTGCTCTGAGACCTTGAAGTAGTGTATACACAGCCTATCTTAATGCTGATGTTATGCTGGCACAGTTAATTTGTCGTATTGCAAATAACGGAGCATGTTCTACATTTAAATGGTCCCCTACAATTTAAACGGCCCCCTAAAATGTAAACGCCCCCCCTACAATTTAAATGGCTCCGTACAATTTAAACACCCCCCTACTGTTAAATGGCCCCCTACAATTGAAATGCCCCCACTACAATTTAAATGTCCCCCTACAATGTAAATGGCCCCCTACAATGTAAATGGCCCCCTACAATGTAAATGTCCCCCTACAATGTAAATGGCCCCTACAATGTAAATGCCCCCGTGCAATTTAAATGGCCCCCCTACAATTTAAACTGGACACAGACATTTTATGAGACTCGTGCTTCCACGAATCGAGGACGAAGACACTATCGACAAGCTAAGGTTGGTTGAAAAATCCTACAGTATCCTCTAACTCCCAGTAATGGATACCAAAACAATCTTTGCTTATTAAATCATATTATAATAATAATATAATAATATATGCCATTTAGCAGACGCTTTTATCCAAAGCGACTTACAGTCATGTGTGCATACATTCTACGTATGGGTGGTCCCGGGGATTGAACCCACTACCCTGGCGTTACAAGCGCCATGCTCTACCAACTGAGCTACAGAAGGACCACACATGTGTGATGTACCAATCCGTAGCTACAGTTTACTACACATGAGACATACTCAGTTAGCATTGAGTTAGCATTGAGTTAGCATTGAGTTAGTTTATACACTCCCCCTGTATTTTCAGAGTCAGACAAATACTTGAATGTTGAATGTTTGTTTGATGTTACAGAGCACTGTACAGCTTATATAAATATATTCTGTGAATCCAGAAAGGCAGACACATTTTGAGGATTGATATAACATATCAAATACTTGAATGTTGAATGTTTGTTTGATGTTACAGAGCACTGTACAGCTTATATAAATATATTCTGTGAATCCAGAAAGGCAGACACATTTTGAGGATTGATATAACATATCAAATACTTGAATGTTGAATGTTTGTTTGATGTTACAGAGCACTGTACAGCTTATATAAATATATTCTGTGAATCCAGAAAGGCAGACACATTTTGAGGATTGATATAACATATCAAATACTTGAATGTTGAATGTTTGTTTGATGTTACAGAGCACTGTACAGCTTATATAAATATATTCTGTGAATCCAGAAAGGCAGACACATTTTGAGGATTGATATAACATATCAAATACTTGAATGTTGAATGTTTGTTTGATGTTACAGAGCACTGTACAGCTTATATAAATATATTCTGTGAATCCAGAAAGGCAGACACATTTTGAGGATTGATATAACATATCTATATTTACTTTATGGTGGTTCTAAGTGGTCTTATGCTGAGATCCACACTGTCCTTTACCTGGCTTCAATACACTGGCAACACTGGTGTTTGGCTTGGTGGGCTGGGGAAGCTGTGCGGTATCTGCATTCGTTATGAATGTTGGACTTTGTGGTTCACTACGAGCAGATTGAATACACATGAAGTCTAAACGTCCTGATTATACCAGTGAAATGAAGATGTGCTCGTTCCAGCTTGTGGTTTTGGATAACGTTGATGTTTATGACGAGAAAAACGTAGTGTTTAAAATAATAATAATAAAAATAAAAAATAAATAATAATAATAATAATGATTATACCGCCATGACATTTCCCTTTTCAGAAAACTTCATGCAAAATGTGTATTTTTTCCCTGCATTGTCGGAACTAGAAGCACAAGCATTTCGCTACACTCGCATTAACATCTGCTAACCATGTGTATGTGACCAATAACATTTGATTTGATTTGATTTGATTTGAGATGCTACTTTTTTTTTTAGCGAACGTTGTACGTGTGTGTACACACATTTGGCTTTCAAGGTCTCCAGGGCTCACTGTCTGGATATACTATGGACTGTGTCTGACCATATCATATCAGAGAAGACCAAGGGATGTTATGCTATAGAATGGGGGAGGGAGATTATGCTATAGAATGGGGGAGGGAGATTATGCTATAGAATGGGGGAGGGAGATTATGCTATAGAATGGGGGAGGGAGATTATGCTATAGAATGGGGGAGGGAGATTATGCTATAGAATGGGGGAGGGAGATTATGCTATAGAATGGGGGAGGGGGATTATGCTATAGAATGGGGGAGGGAGATTATGCTATAGAATGGGGGAGGGGGGTTATGCTATAGAATGGGGGAGGGAGATTATGCTATAGAATGGGGGAGGGAGATTATGCTATAGAATGGGGGAGGGGGGTTATGCTATATAACGGGGGAGGGAGATTATGCTATAGAATGGGGGAGGGAGATTATGCTATAGAATGGGGGAGGGAGATTATGCTATAGAATGGGGGAGGGAGATTATGCTATAGAATGGGGGAGGGAGATTATGCTATAGAATGTGGGAGGGAGATTATGCTATAGAAGGGGGGAGGGGGTTATTCTATAGAGGGGGAGGGGGTTATGCTATAGAGGGGGAGGGGGGTTATGCTATAGAATAGGGGAGGGGGGTTATGCTATATAATGGGGGGAGGGGGGTTATGCTATAGAAGGGGAGGGGGTTATTCTATAGAGGGGGAGGGGGTTATGCTATAGAGGGGGCAGGGAGGGGAGGCAATTCTATAGTGGGGGAGGGGATGTTATGCTATAAAGCAGGGAGGGAGGGGAGGGACGTCTGGCCATGTGTCAGCAGCAGATCGTATGTCTGTTCTTCCCTGGTCGAGGTGTGGGATCCCCACGGGGGGGTGGGAGGGGGGGTTTGTCCAGAGGGAACTGTTACTACCCGCGTCCACCTTTCAGCCCGCAATGTCAATCAGCATATGGTTGATCCACCCCCAATGTGTTCATGTACCCAGAAAATGTGGCCCTTTCACGGCGGCATTCTCAGCCGGGCCAAAGAGATTAAGATGTAATGTTCTTCTCCCTCTCCACAACAGGGGATGTGGCACACAGGCCTACTAGGATTCATGAGCCTGCAGAAAATCCCCTAGGGCAAGAAAAGAGAGAGAGAGAGAGAGAGAGAGAGAGAGAGAGAGAGAGAGAGAGAGAGAGAGAGAGAGAGAGAGAGAGAGAGAGAGAGAGAGAGAGAGAGAGAGAGAGAGAGAGAGAGAGAGAGAGAGAGAGAGAGAGAGAGAGAGAGAGAGAGAGGTGGGAGAGAGAGAGAGAGGAGAGAGAGGAGAGAGAGTAAGAGAGAGAGAGAGAGAGAGAGAGAGAGAGAAGAGAGAGAGGAGAGAGGAGAGAGAGAGAGAGAGAAGAGAGAGGAGTGGAGAGAGAGAGAGAGAGAGAGAGATAGAGAGAGGGAGAGGGTGGGAGGGGTAAGGAAGAGCAAGGTGGGGGGTTGGACGTGATGGTATCAGTGTCGGTTTGACATCTTCCAATTACAGGAAGTGAAGTAACTGTGTTTTACTAGCGGTGTCCACATGACCAAGGTCTCACCAGTGACCCTGAGAGTACAAACGAGAAAACAATAGAGAGGTTTTGTTTTTTTACACACACCACCTCCCAGTGGGCCTGACGCACAAGTATCCCGGATTAACTGTTTCCACTGTAACCCCTAGCTCAATAGGATTTATGGGAGCTGTGAAAGCAAACAGCTCCCATTTCAGCTCAGGAGGCTGAAAAGATTCGGCATGGGGCCCTCAGTTCCTCAAAAAGTTCTACAGCTGCACCATCGAGAGCATCTTGACTGGCTGCATCACCGCTTGGTACGGCGAATGTACCGCCATCAACCGCAAAGCGCTACACAGGGTGGTGAGGGGGTCGAGCTCCCTACCATCCAAGACCTCTACACCAGGAAGTGTCAGAGAAAGGCCCGAACAATTACTAAAGAATCCAAGCCACCCAAACCATAGACGGTAAACTCTGCTATCGTCTGGCAAACGGTATCAGAGCCACAGGCTACAAGACAGCTTCTACTCCTAAGCCATAAGACTGCTAAATAGCCATACGTTAATTAAATGGTTACACAGACTGTCTGCATTCCACAGGGATACTGGCGCCCATCTTGAGTGTAATGGTTCCTACAGTTGTGTCAAGTTGGCTGGATGTCCTTTGGCTCGTGGACCAGTCTTGATATACATGGGGAAACTGTTGAGCGTGGAAAAAACCACACAGCAGCGTTGCAGTTCTTGACACAAACCGGTGCGCCTGGCACCTATCATCGTACCCCGTTCAAAGACACTTTAATCTTTTGTCTGGCCCATTTACCCTCTGAATCGCACACATACACAATCCATGTCTCAATTGTCTAGAGGCTTAAAAGTCGCTCTTTAACCTTTCTCCTCCCCTTCATCTATGCCGATTGAAGTGGATTTAACAAGTGACATCAATAAGGGATCATAGCTTTAGTCTGGATTCACCTGGTCAGTCTATGTCATGGAAGGAGCAGGTGTTCTTAATGTTTTGTCCACTCAGTGTATACAGTATACACACTACATCTGACATACATACACGTTCACGTACACACACACGCACGCACGCACGCACGCACGCACGCACGCACGCACACACACACACACACACACACACACACACACACACACACACACACACACACACACACACACACACACACACACACACACACACACACACACACACACACACACACATACACACACACACATACATACAGTAGTGGTGGCTTGGTCACATTCATGTACATATCTACCTCTAATACCTTATTATTATCTATCCTGATGTCACTTTACCCTGCCTTCATGTACATATCTACCTCAAATACCTTATTATTATCTATCCTGATGTCTAGTCACTTTACCCTGCCTTCATGTACATATCTACCTCTAATACCTTATTATTATCTATCCTGATGTCACTTTACCCTGCCTTCATGTACATATCTACCTCTAATACCTTATTATTATCTATCCTGATGACTAGTCACTTTACCCTGCCTTCATGTACATATCTACCTCTAATACCTTATTATTATCTATCCTGATGTCTAGTCACTTTACCCTGCCTTCATGTACATATCTACCTCTAATACCTTATTATTATCTATCCTGATGCCTAGTCACTTTACCCTGCCTTCATGTACATATCTACCTCTAATACCTTATTATTATCTATCCTGATGTCACTTTACCCTGCCTTCATGTACATATCTACCTCTAATACCTTATTATTATCTATCCTGATGCCTAGTCACTTTACCCTGCCTTCATGTACATATCTACCTCTAATACCTTATTATTATCTATCCTGATGTCACTTTACCCTGCCTTCATGTACATATCTACCTCTAATACCTTATTATTATCTATCCTGATCTCACTTTACCCTGCCTTCATGTACATATCTACCTCTAATACCTTATTATTATCTATCCTGATGTCACTTTACCCTGCCTTCATGTACATATCTACCTCAAATACCTTATTATTATCTATCCTGATGCCTAGTCACTTTACCCTGCCTTCATGTACATATCTACCTCTAATACCTTATTATTATCTATCCTGATGTCACTTTACCCTGCCTTCATGTACATATCTACCTCTAATACCTTATTATTATCTATCCTGATGTCTAGTCACTTTACCCTGCCTTCATGTACATATCTACCTCTAATACCTTATTATTATCTATCCTGATGCCTAGTCACTTTACCCTGCCTTCATGTACATATCTACCTCTAATACCTTATTATTATCTATCCTGATGCCTAGTCACTTTACCCTGCCTTCATGTACATATCTACCTCTAATACCTTATTATTATCTATCCTGATGTCTAGTCACTTTACCCTGCCTTCATGTACATATCTACCTCTAATACCTTATTATTATCTATCCTGATGTCTAGTCACTTTACCCTGCCTTCATGTACATATCTACCTCAAATACCTTATTATTATCTATCCTGATGTCTAGTCACTTTACCCTGCCTTCATGTACATATCTACCTCTAATACCTTATTATTATCTATCCTGATGTCTAGTCACTTTACCCTGCCTTCATGTACATATCTACCTCTAATACCTTATTATTATCTATCCTGATGTCACTTTACCCTGCCTTCATGTACATATCTACCTCTAATACCTTATTATTATCTATCCTGATGACTAGTCACTTTACCCTGCCTTCATGTACATATCTACCTCTAATACCTTATTATTATCTATCCTGATGTCACTTTACCCTGCCTTCATGTACATATCTACCTCTAATACCTTATTATTATCTATCCTGATGCCTAGTCACTTTACCCTGCCTTCATGTACATATCTACCTCTAATACCTTATTATTATCTATCCTGATGTCACTTTACCCTGCCTTCATGTACATATCTACCTCTAATACCTTATTATTATCTATCCTGATGTCTAGTCACTTTACCCTGCCTTCATGTACATATCTACCTCTAATACCTTATTATTATCTATCCTGATGCCTAGTCACTTTACCCTGCCTTCATGTACATATCTACCTCTAATACCTTATTATTATCTATCCTGATGTCTAGTCACTTTACCCTGCCTTCATGTACATATCTACCTCTAATACCTTATTATTATCTATCCTGATGTCTAGTCACTTTACCCTGCCTTCATGTACATATCTACCTCTAATACCTTATTATTATCTATCCTGATGTCTAGTCACTTTACCCTGCCTTCATGTACATATCTACCTCAAATACCTTATTATTATCTATCCTGATGTCTAGTCACTTTACCCTGCCTTCATGTACATATCTACCTCTAATACCTTATTATTATCTATCCTGATGTCTAGTCACTTTACCCTGCCTTCATGTACATATCTACCTCAAATACCTTATTATTATCTATCCTGATGTCACTTTACCCTGCCTTCATGTACATATCTACCTCTAATACCTTATTATTATCTATCCTGATGACTAGTCACTTTACCCTGCCTTCATGTACATATCTACCTCTAATACCTTATTATTATCTATCCTGATGTCACACTTACCCTGCCTTCATGTACATATCTACCTCTAATACCTTATTATTATCTATCCTGATGTCTAGTCACTTTACCCTGCCTTCATGTACATATCTACCTCTAATACCTTATTATTATCTATCCTGATGTCACTTTACCCTGCCTTCATGTACATATCTACCTCTAATACCTTATTATTATCTATCCTGATGTCTAGTCACTTTACCCTGCCTTCATGTACATATCTACCTCTAATACCTTATTATTATCTATCCTGATGTCACTTTACCCTGCCTTCATGTACATATCTACCTCTAATACCTTATTATTATCTATCCTGATGTCACTTTACCCTGCCTTCATGTACATATCTACCTCTAATACCTTATTATTATCTATCCTGATGTCACTTTACCCTGCCTTCATGTACATATCTACCTCTAATACCTTATTATTATCTATCCTGATGACTAGTCACTTTACCCTGCCTTCATGTACATATCTACCTCTAATACCTTATTATTATCTATCCTGATGTCTAGTCACTTTACCCTGCCTTCATGTACATATCTACCTCTAATACCTTATTATTATCTATCCTGATGTCTAGTCACTTTACCCTGCCTTCATGTACATATCTACCTCTAATACCTTATTATTATCTATCCTGATGTCACTTTACCCTGCCTTCATGTACATATCTACCTCTAATACCTTATTATTATCTATCCTGATGTCTAGTCACTTTACCCTGCCTTCATGTACATATCTACCTCTAATACCTTATTATTATCTATCCTGATGCCTAGTCACTTTACCCTGCCTTCATGTACATATCTACCTCTAATACCTTATTATTATCTATCCTGATGTCTAGTCACTTTACCCTGCCTTCATGTACATATCTACCTCTAATACCTTATTATTATCTATCCTGATGTCACTTTACCCTGCCTTCATGTACATATCTACCTCTAATACCTTATTATTATCTATCCTGATGTCTAGTCACTTTACCCTGCCTTCATGTACATATCTACCTCTAATACCTTATTATTATCTATCCTGATGTCTAGTCACTTTACCCTGCCTTCATGTACATATCTACCTCTAATACCTTATTATTATCTATCCTGATGTCTAGTCACTTTACCCTGCCTTCATGTACATATCTACCTCAAATACCTTATTATTATCTATCCTGATGTCACTTTACCCTGCCTTCATGTACATATCTACCTCTAATACCTTATTATTATCTATCCTGATGACTAGTCACTTTACCCTGCCTTCATGTACATATCTACCTCTAATACCTTATTATTATCTATCCTGATGTCACTTTACCCTGCCTTCATGTACATATCTACCTCTAATACCTTATTATTATCTATCCTGATGTCACTTTACCCTGCCTTCATGTACATATCTACCTCTAATACCTTATTATTATCTATCCTGATGACTAGTCACTTTACCCTGCCTTCATGTACATATCTACCTCTAATACCTTATTATTATCTATCCTGATGTCACTTTACCCTGCCTTCATGTACATATCTACCTCTAATACCTTATTATTATCTATCCTGATGACTAGTCACTTTACCCTGCCTTCATGTACATATCTACCTCTAATACCTTATTATTATCTATCCTGATGACTAGTCACTTTACCCTGCCTTCATGTACATATCTACCTCTAATACCTTATTATTATCTATCCTGATGTCACTTTACCCTGCCTTCATGTACATATCTACCTCTAATACCTTATTATTATCTATCCTGATGTCTAGTCACTTTACCCTGCCTTCATGTACATATCTACCTCTAATACCTTATTATTATCTATCCTGATGTCTAGTCACTTTACCCTGCCTTCATGTACATATCTACCTCTAATACCTTATTATTATCTATCCTGATGTCACTTTACCCTGCCTTCATGTACATATCTACCTCTAATACCTTATTATTATCTATCCTGATGTCTAGTCACTTTACCCTGCCTTCATGTACATATCTACCTCTAATACCTTATTATTATCTATCCTGATGTCTAGTCACTTTACCCTGCCTTCATGTACATATCTACCTCTAATACCTTATTATTATCTATCCTGATGTCTGTCACTTTACCCTGCCTTCATGTACATATCTACCTCTAATACCTTATTATTATCTATCCTGATGTCTAGTCACTTTACCCTGCCTTCATGTACATATCTACCTCTAATACCTTATTATTATCTATCCTGATGCCTAGTCACTTTACCCTGCCTTCATGTACATATCTACCTCTAATACCTTATTATTATCTATCCTGATGTCTAGTCACTTTACCCTGCCTTCATGTACATATCTACCTCTAATACCTTATTATTATCTATCCTGATGTCTAGTCACTTTACCCTGCCTTCATGTACATATCTACCTCTAATACCTTATTATTATCTATCCTGATGTCTAGTCACTTTACCCTGCCTTCATGTACATATCTACCTCTAATACCTTATTATTATCTATCCTGATGTCTAGTCACTTTACCCTGCCTTCATGTACATATCTACCTCTAATACCTTATTATTATCTATCCTGATGTCTAGTCACTTTACCCTGCCTTCATGTACATATCTACCTCTAATACCTTATTATTATCTATCCTGATGTCTAGTCACTTTACCCTGCCTTCATGTACATATCTACCTCTAATACCTTATTATTATCTATCCTGATGTCACTTTACCCTGCCTTCATGTACATATCTACCTCTAATACCTTATTATTATCTATCCTGATGTCTAGTCACTTTACCCTGCCTTCATGTACATATCTACCTCTAATACCTTATTATTATCTATCCTGATGTCTAGTCACTTTACCCTGCCTTCATGTACATATCTACCTCTAATACCTTATTATTATCTATCCTGATGTCTAGTCACTTTACCCTGCCTTCATGTACATATCTACCTCTAATACCTTATTATTATCTATCCTGATGTCTAGTCACTTTACCCTGCCTTCATGTACATATCTACCTCTAATACCTTATTATTATCTATCCTGATGTCTAGTCACTTTACCCTGCCTTCATGTACATATCTACCTCTAATACCTTATTATTATCTATCCTGATGTCTAGTCACTTTACCCTGCCTTCATGTACATATCTACCTCTAATACCTTATTATTATCTATCCTGATGTCTAGTCACTTTACCCTGCCTTCATGTACATATCTACCTCTAATACCTTATTATTATCTATCCTGATGTCTCTTTACCCTGCCTTCATGTACATATCTACCTCTAATACCTTATTATTATCTATCCTGATGTCACTTTACCCTGCCTTCATGTACATATCTACCTCTAATACCTTATTATTATCTATCTGATGTCTAGTCACTTTACCCTGCCTTCATGTACATATCTATCTCTAATACCTTATTATTATCTATCCTGATGTCTAGTCACTTTACCCTGCCTTCATGTACATATCTACCTCTAATACCTTATTATTATCTATCCTGATGTCTAGTCACTTTACCCTGCCTTCATGTACATATCTACCTCTAATACCTTATTATTATCTATCCTGATGTCTAGTCACTTTACCCTGCCTTCATGTACATATCTACCTCTAAATACCTTATTATTATCTATCCTGATGTCTAGTCACTTTACCCTGCCTTCATGTACATATCTACCTCTAATACCTTATTATTATCTATCCTGATGTCTAGTCACTTTACCCTGCCTTCATGTACATATCTACCTCTAATACCTTATTATTATCTATCCTGATGTCTAGTCACTTTACCCTGCCTTCATGTACATATCTACCTCTAATACCTTATTATTATCTATCCTGATGTCTAGTCACTTTACCCTGCCTTCATGTACATATCTACCTCTAATACCTTATTATTATCTATCCTGATGTCTAGTCACTTTACCCTGCCTTCATGTTCATATCTACCTCTAATACCTTATTATGATCTATCCTGATGTCTAGTCACTTTACCCTGCCTTCATGTACATATCTACCTCTAATACCTTATTATTATCTATCCTGATGTCACTTTACCCTGCCTTCATGTACATATCTACCTCTAATACCTTATTATTATCTATCCTGATGTCTAGTCACTTTACCCTGCCTTCATGTACATATCTACCTCTAATACCTTATTATTATCTATCCTGATGTCTAGTCACTTTACCCTGCCTTCATGTTCATATCTACCTCTAATACCTTATTATTATCTATCCTGATGTCTAGTCACTTTACCCTGCCTTCATGTACATATCTACCTCTAATACCTTATTATTATCTATCCTGATGTCTAGTCACTTTACCCTGCCTTCATGTACATATCTACCTCTAATACCTTATTATTATCTATCCTGATGTCTAGTCACTTTACCCTGCCTTCATGTACATATCTACCTCTAATACCTTATTATTATCTATCCTGATGTCTAGTCACTTTACCCTGCCTTCATGTACATATCTACCTCTAATACCTTATTATTATCTATCCTGATGTCTAGTCACTTTACCCTGCCTTCATGTACATATCTACCTCTAATACCTTATTATTATCTATCCTGATGTCTAGTCACTTTACCCTGCCTTCATGTACATATCTACCTCTAATACCTTATTATTATCTATCCTGATGTCACTTTACCCTGCCTTCATGTACATATCTACCTCTAATACCTTATTATTATCTATCCTGATGTCTAGTCACTTTACCCTGCCTTCATGTACATATCTACCTCTAATACCTTATTATTATCTATCCTGATGTCTAGTCACTTTACCCTGCCTTCATGTACATATCTACCTCTAATACCTTATTATTATCTATCCTGATGTCTAGTCACTTTACCCTGCCTTCATGTACATATCTACCTCTAATACCTTATTATTATCTATCCTGATGTCTAGTCACTTTACCCTGCCTTCATGTACATATCTACCTCTAATACCTTATTATTATCTATCCTGATGTCTAGTCACTTTACCCTGCCTTCATGTACATATCTACCTCTAATACCTTATTATTATCTATCCTGATGTCACTTTACCCTGCCTTCATGTACATATCTACCTCTAATACCTTATTATTATCTATCCTGATGTCTAGTCACTTTACCCTGCCTTCATGTACATATCTACCTCTAATACCTTATTATTATCTATCCTGATGTCTAGTCATTTACCCTGCCTTCATGTACATATCTACCTCTAATACCTTATTATTATCTATCCTGATGTCTAGTCATTTTACCCTGCCTTCATGTACATATCTACCTCTAATACCTTATTATTATCTATCCTGATGTCTAGTCACTTTACCCTGCCTTCATGTACATATCTACCTCTAATACCTTATTATTATCTATCCTGATGTCTAGTCACTTTACCCTGCCTTCATGTACATATCTACCTCTAATACCTTATTATTATCTATCCTGATGTCTAGTCATTTTACCCTGCCTTCATGTACATATCTACCTCTAATACCTTATTATTATCTATCCTGATGTCTAGTCACTTTACCCTGCCTTCATGTACATATCTACCTCTAATACCTTATTATTATCTATCCTGATGTCACTTTACCCTGCCTTCATGTACATATCTACCTCTAATACCTTATTATTATCTATCCTGATGACTAGTCACTTTACCCTGCCTTCATGTACATATCTACCTCTAATACCTTATTATTATCTATCCTGATGTCACTTTACCCTGCCTTCATGTACATATCTACCTCAAATACCTTATTATTATCTATCCTGATGTCACTTTACCCTGCCTTCATGTACATATCTACCTCTAATACCTTATTATTATCTATCCTGATGACTAGTCACTTTACCCTGCCTTCATGTACATATCTACCTCTAATACCTTATTATTATCTATCCTGATGTCACTTTACCCTGCCTTCATGTACATATCTACCTCTAATACCTTATTATTATCTATCCTGATGTCACTTTACCCTGCCTTCATGTACATATCCACCTTAAATAACCCTGCACATTAAGTCCCTGCCATTCAGGATAGCCCGAAAAATGGTCAAAGACTCCAGCCACCCCTGGTAACCCCTGGTACCCCCTGGTACTCCCTGGTACCCCCTGGTACCCCCTGGGACCCCCTGGTACTCCCTGGTACCCCCTGGGACCCCCTGGTACTCCCTGGTACCCCCTGGTACCCCTTGGTACTCCCTGTATATCCCTCCATTCTTGTGGATTATATATATTATTTTTTTCCCCTCTTTTGTTGCTATTTATTCTTTGTTTTATTATTTAGAAACTTTGCATCGCTGAGGAGGACTCGTAAACATTGTCACGGTCTACACCGGTTGTATTGGGCGCACGTGACAAATAACACATGATTTGAATTGAAAGCCAGTGTGAGGGTCCGTCTGCGCTCCGTCTGCAATGAATGGTGCTTCCCTTTTTGTTTAGCCCTTCGCCCGTAAATACCTTTCCTTATTCTTTCAAGCATGGATTAAATTAAATATATTCCTCGTGTTTTTTTTGTGTTTTTTTTTGTGTGTGCGAAAACCGCCGTAATTCTACAGTTCTAAGAACGATGTGCTCAGTAGGGGAGGTGGAAGCTACGACCCAGTCCCACAGTCCCAGTGTCCATCACCCTCAACAGGCCTGAATAGAGCTGCACCACTCAGACCCTCCTGTCCCCTCCTTGTCCCTCTCAGTCCCTCTCATACAAACCTCTCTGTCAACCTAATCTGCTGCTGACACAGACATCGGACACACCCTCTGTTAATGAGAACAAATCCCTCTCTCCATCTCTCTTTTCCCTCCCTCGTTCTCTCTCTCTGTCAAACTATTCTCTTCTTCTCTCTCTCTCTCTTTCCCCTGGCCCCAACCCTTCGCTTCCTGCCTTTTGATACCATGGCCGTCTCCCTCACGCCACCAATTAGCAGCATAATAGGGTAGCGGGCTGAAACCTGCTGATCGCCGCTCGTTAATGATCACACCGCCACTGCTCGAGTGGAACGACTTTACTGAGACTGAGAGGGAAGGAGGGATGGAGGGATGGAGGGATGGAGGGATGGATGGATGGAGGGATGGAGGGAAGGAGGGATGGAGGGATGGAGGGAAGGAGGGATGGAGGGAAGGAGGGATGGATGGATGGAGGGATGGATGGATGGAGGGATGGAGGGATGGAGGGATGGAGGGATGGAGGGATGGATGGATGGAGGGATGGAGGGATGGAGGGAAGGAGGGATGGAGGGATGGAGGGAAGGAGGGATGGAGGGATGGAGGGATGGAGGGATGGAGGGAAGGAGGGAAGGAGGGATGGAGGGATGGATGGATGGAGGGATGGAGGGATGGAGGGAAGGAGGGATGGAGGGATGGAGGGATGGAGGGATGGAGGGATGGATGGATGGAGGGATGGAGGGATGGAGGGAAGGAGGGATGGAGGGATGGAGGGATGGAGGGATGGAGGGAAGGAGGGATGGAGGGATGGAGGGATGGAGGGATGGAGGGATGGAGGGATGGAGGGATGGAGGGATGGAGGGAAGGAGGGATGGAGGGATGGAGGAAGGAGGGATGGAGGGAAGGAGGGATGGAGGGAAGGAGGGATGGAGGGATGGAGGGATGGAGGGATGGAGGGAAGGTGGGATGGAGGGATGGAGGGATGGAGGGATGGAGGGAAGGAGGGATGGAGGGAAGGAGGGATGGAGGGAAGGAGGGATGGAGGGATGGACGAGGCAGGGAGGTGAGCGGGGAAAGAGCACTGCCTGGCATCCTGCTCTCCAAATTTAGTTTCTGCTTGTTACAGACACATCAATCCCTAATGAACATCAAGTTCCTGCATTAAGCCCATCCTGAACTGTCGAGTTAAAGGGATACTTTGACATTTTGGCAATGAGGCCCTTTATATACTTCCCCAGAGTC
>NC_068454.1:4372517-4417517 GCF_023373465.1 Oncorhynchus keta | reverse complement strand
CCCCCTCCCTCAAAAAAAATGTATTATATTTATATTTCAGAAACAATATAGGTGTGAACTGCTCATGACATTACACCATGCACATACAGGACCATACAATATAAGAATACAGTATACATTTATTATGTATGTCCTGAATGAATGTATGTGTCTGTAGAAAGTCAGTGTAAAGTTAGTTTGAGAGAAGTATCCAGTCCTCTGGTGTGCGGTCTGATTTGTAGGAATTAGTCCTGTTCTTAGTCATGGTGAAGCTAATGACCAGTCTAATAAGGGGGGACTCGGCCACGGCCAGTCTGAGGGGAGAGAAAAAAGGCCACGTTGGAGTGACTTGTTGTTTTCCTCTCCCTCCCTGTCTCCCTCCTCTCTCTCCCTCCCTGTCTCCCTCCCTGTCTCCCTCCTCTCTCTCCCTCCTCCTCTCCCTCCCTGTCTCACTCCCTCCCTCCTCCTCTCCCTCCTCTCCCTCCTCCTCCTCTCTCTCCTCTCCCTCCCTCCCTGTCTCCCTCCTCTCTCCTCCTCCCTCCCTGTCTCCCTCCCTGTCTCCTCCTCTCTCTCCTCCCTGTCTCCCTCCCTGTCTCCCTCCTCCTCTCCCTCCTCCTCCCTCCCTGTCTCACTCCCTCCCTCCTCTCCCTCCTCTCCCTCCTCCTCCTCTCTCTCCTCCCCTCCCTCCCTGCCTCCCTCCCTGTCCCTCCATCCTCCCTCTCCCTCCATCCTCCCTCCCTCCTCCTCCCTCCTCTCCCTCCCTCTGTCTCCCTCCTCTCCCTCCCTCCTCCCTCCCTGTCTCCCTCCTCCCTCCCTGTCTCCTTCGTCTCCCTCCCTCCTCTCCTCCCTCCCTCCTTCCCTCCCCTCTCCTCCTCTCCCTCCCCCTCCCTCCTTCCTCCTCTCCCTCCCCCTCCCTCCTTCCCCCTTCCTCCCCACTCCCTCCCTGTCTTCCTCCGCTCCCTCCCTCCCTCCCTCCCTCCCTCCCTCCCTCCCTCCCTCCCTCCCTCCCTCCCTCCCTCCCTCCCTCCCTCCCTCCTCCTTCACCCCCTCTCCCCTCCCTCCTCCTCTCCCTCCCTCCCTCCTCCTCTCCTCTTCCTCTCATCTGAACACAACATAAAGCAATAGCTTCCCTTATTAGTCGTGTCTATCAATGTTCTGTCATTTTACAGACTGGTGTTCCACTGCCAACTCTTTTCACTGCTCTCTCCACCACACACACACACACACACACACACACACACACACACACACACACACACACACACACACACACACACACACACACACACACACACACACACACACACACACACACACCACCAATTTGTTGCCTCTGACATCACATTGTTTCTTAGCCTTGGATCTGGCTGCTTCGTTAGCTCTCCCTTTAATGAGCAGCTTAATTGAGCTGTCTACCCGGCCACCTGTCGGCCCAGGGCCTCATTACCATACTAATAGACTGACATTGTGCTTCTCTGACAGGCTGGACTGGGGGGAACAGGGGAGGGGGAGAGAGAACGGAGGGAGGCGGGGGGGTGAAGGCCTGTCTGGAAGAAGGGACTGCCAGAGCACTGGGAGGAGGTGTAGAAAGAGGGGATGGAGAGAGGCAGCAGGGAGGAGGGGGGATGACATTTTGTTGTGCTACTGAACCCCTGGTTCCACACCTAAATTGGCCCTATCACTACACTTAATAACATGTTGCTACAGCATAGCAACACCTCAGGGACTAGAACTAGGAGCTTGGTTCTCTGTGGTATTATATAAACAGCCTGGCCTCAAACTTTTACATCAACATGACGAAAACTGTTAGCATGGTACAACCACAACTAGACAGAAGTCCTCCCTGATCATACTGTTAGCATGGTACAACCACAACTAGACAGAAGTCCTCCCTGATCATACTGTTAGCATGGTACAACCACAACTAGACAGATGTCCTCCCTGGTCATACTGTTAGCATGGTACAACCACAACTAGACAGAAGTCCTCCCTGATCATACTGTTAGCATGGTACAACCACAACTAGACAGAAGTCCTCCCTGATCATACTGTTAGCATGGTACAACCACAACTAGACAGAAGTCCTCCCTGGTCATACTGTTAGCATGGTACAACCACAACTAGACAGAAGTCCTCCCTGATCATACTGTTAGCATGGTACAACCACAACTAGACAGAAGTCCTCCCTGGTCATACTGTTAGCATGGTACAACCACAACTAGACAGAAGTCCTCCCTGGTCATACTGTTAGCATGGTACAACCACAACTAGACAGAAGTCCTCCCTGGTCATACTGTTAGCATGGTACAACCACAACTAGACAGAAGTCCTCCCTGGTCATACTGTTAGCATGGTACAACCACAACTAGACAGAAGTCCTCCTGATCATACTGTTAGCATGGTACAACCACAACTAGACAGAAGTCCTCCCTGATCATACTGTTAGCATGGTACAACCACAACTAGACAGAAGTCCTCCCTGATCATACTGTTAGCATGGTACAACCACAACTAGACAGAAGTCCTCCCTGGTCATACTGTTAGCATGGTACAACCACAACTAGACAGAAGTCCTCCTGATCATACTGTTAGCATGGTACAACCACAACTAGACAGAAGTCCTCCCTGGTCATACTGTTAGCATGGTACAACCACAACTAGACAGATGTCCTCCCTGATCATACTGTTAGCATGGAACAACCACAACTAGACAGAAGTCCTCCCTGATCATACTGTTAGCATGGTACAACCACAACTAGACAGAAGTCCTCCCTGATCATACTGTTAGCATGGTACAACCACAACTAGACAGAAGTCCTCCCTGATCATACTGTTAGCATGGTACAACCACAACTAGACAGAAGTCCTCCCTGATCATACTGTTAGCATGGTACAACCACAACTAGACAGAAGTCCTCCCTGATCATACTGTTAGCATGGTACAACCACAACTAGACAGAAGTCCTCCCTGGTCATACTGTTAGCATGGTACAACCACAACTAGACAGAAGTCCTCCCTGATCATACTGTTAGCATGGTACAACCACAACTAGACAGAAGTCCTCCCTGATCATACTGTTAGCATGGTACAACCACAACTAGACAGAAGTCCTCCCTGGTCATACTGTTAGCATGGTACAACCACAACTAGACAGAAGTCCTCCCTGATCATACTGTTAGCATGGTACAACCACAACTAGACAGAAGTCCTCCCTGATCATACTGTTAGCATGGTACAACCACAACTAGACAGAAGTCCTCCCTGATCATACTGTTAGCATGGTACAACCACAACTAGACAGAAGTCCTCCCTGGTCATACTGTTAGCATGGTACAACCACAACTAGACAGAAGTCCTCCCTGATCATACTGTTAGCATGGTACAACCACAACTAGACAGAAGTCCTCCCTGGTCATACTGTTAGCATGGTACAACCACAACTAGACAGATGTCCTCCCTGATCATACTGTTAGCATGGAACAACCACAACTAGACAGAAGTCCTCCCTGATCATACTGTTAGCATGGTACAACCACAACTAGACAGAAGTCCTCCCTGATCATACTGTTAGCATGGTACAACTACAACTAGACAGAAGTCCTCCCTGATCATACTGTTAGCATGGTACAACCACAACTAGACAGAAGTCCTCCCTGATCATACTGTTAGCATGGTAAAACCACAACTAGACAGAAGTCCTCCCTGGTCATACTGTTAGCATGGTACAACCACAACTAGACAGAAGTCCTCCTGGTCATACTGTTAGCATGGTACAACCACAACTAGACAGAAGTCCTCCCTGATCATACTGTTAGCATGGTACAACCACAACTAGACAGAAGTCCTCCCTGGTCATACTGTTAGCATGGTACAACCACAACTAGACAGATGTCCTCCCTGATCATACTGTTAGCATGGAACAACCACAACTAGACAGAAGTCCTCCCTGATCATACTGTTAGCATGGTACAACCACAACTAGACAGAAGTCCTCCCTGATCATACTGTTAGCATGGTACAACCACAACTAGACAGAAGTCCTCCCTGATCATACTGTTAGCATGGTACAACTACAACTAGACAGAAGTCCTCCCTGATCATACTGTTAGCATGGTACAACCACAACTAGACAGAAGTCCTCCCTGATCATACTGTTAGCATGGTAAAACCACAACTAGACAGAAGTCCTCCCTGGTCATACTGTTAGCATGGTACAACCACAACTAGACAGAAGTCCTCCCTGATCATACTGTTCGCATGGTAAAACCACAACTAGACAGAAGTCCTCCCTGATCATACTGTTAGCATGGTACAACCACAACTAGACAGAAGTCCTCCCTGATCATACTGTTAGCATGGTACAACCACAACTAGACAGAAGTCCTCCCTGATCATACTGTTAGCATGGTAAAACCACAACTAGACAGAAGTCATTTAAATGTAAATGTAAGTCCTCCCTGATCATACTGTTAGCATGGTACAACCACAACTAGACAGAAGTCCTCCCTGGTCATACTGTTAGCATGGTACAACCACAACTAGACAGAAGTCCTCCCTGATCATACTGTTAGCATGGTACAACCACAACTAGACAGAAGTCCTCCCTGATCATACTGTTAGCATGGTACAACCACAACTAGACAGAAGTCCTCCCTGATCATACTGTTAGCATGGTACAACCACAACTAGACAGAAGTCCTCCCTGGTCATACTGTTAGCATGGTACAACCACAACTAGACAGAAGTCCTCCCTGATCATACTGTTAGCATGGTACAACCACAACTAGACAGAAGTCCTCCCTGATCATACTGTTAGCATGGTACAACCACAACTAGACAGAAGTCCTCCCTGATCATACTGTTAGCATGGTACAACCACAACTAGACAGAAGTCCTCCCTGATCATACTGTTAGCATGGTACAACCACAACTAGACAGAAGTCCTCCCTGGTCATACTGTTAGCATGGTACAACCACAACGAGACAGAAGTCCTCCCTGATCATACTGTTAGCATGGTACAACCACAACTAGACAGAAGTCATCCCTGGTCCTTCAGAGTTACAGAAACCAGACAAGCTAGATTAGCTATTTTTAAAATAAGATCGCAAATGATTTTCCCAAAGCATTAAAGACACAACAAAATAAGTTTAAAGTTATTTGTTTTCCAATTGTTTTTCATTTTCATATGAATAAATGCATGAATGAATGATATGAATGAATTAATTAATTAATTATATGAATGAATGAATGAATGAATGATATGAATGAATGGGGCGGCAGCGTAGCCTAGTGGTTAGAGAGTTGGACTAGTAACCAGAAGGTTGCAATTTCAAACCCCGAGCTGACAAGGTACAAATCTGTCGTTCTGTCCCTGAACAGGCAGTTAACCCACTGTTCCCAGGCCGTCATTGAAAATAAGAATGTGTTCTTAACTGACTTGCCTGGTTAAATAAAGGTAATATAAAGAAATAAAAATAATAGAATGAATGCTATGTATGTATGTAGAGTCAGGTCCAAAATTGTTGGCACCCTTGATAAAGTTTAGCAAAGATTACTGAATAATGCAAATACTGAGTTATATTGTAAGCTCAAAGATATAGGAACATTCTAACATTTAATACGAATTAAAATGCTCAAAGAAAGAGATTTTGTTTAAAAAATAATACAACAATTTCTTAAAAAGTTAGGCTTTGGTAACCCTGTTTTCAGTACCTTTCAATACCTCACCTTGATCGCAAGGCACTACAGAGGGTGGTGTGGACGACCCAGTACACCACGACCCAGTACAGCACGACCCACTACACTATCACCGGGGCCAAACTCCCTGCCATCCAGGCGGTGTCAGAGGAAAGCACACACACGCACACACACACACACACACACACACACACACACACACACACACACACACACACACACACACACACACACACACACACACACACACACACACACACACACACACACACACACACACACACACACACACACACACAGCAAAAGCGTACCCTGCATAGCACTGAGAGATTTTGTGGTCTCATCCTGACAAGTTTTGTTGTGGATGATTGGAGCATTCATCAGAGGCCAGAAACACTGCTGCCATAGAATCTGCTGCCATAGAGTGTGTTGCCATAGAATCTGCTGCCATAGAGTCTGCTGCCATAGAATCTGCTGCCATAGAGTCTGCTGCCATAGAATGTGTTGCCATAGAGTCTGCTGCCATAGAGTCTGCTGCCATAGAGTCTGCTGCCATAGAATGTGTTGCCATAGAGTCTGCTGCCATAGAGTCTGCTGCCATAGAGTCTGCTGCCATAGAGTCTGCTGCCATAGAGTCTGCTGCCATAGAATCTGCTGCCATAGAGTCTGCTGCCATAGAGTCTGCTGCCATAGAGTCTGCTGCCATAGAGTCTGCTGCCATAGAATCTGCTGCCATAGAGTCTGCTGCCATAGAGTCTGCTGCCATAGAGTCTGCTGCCATAGAGTCTGCTGCCATAGAGTCTGCTGCCATAGAGTCTGCTGCCATAGAATCTGCTGCCATAGAGTCTGCTGCCATAGAATGTGTTGCCATAGAGTCTGCTGCCATAGAATGTGTTGCCATAGAGTCTGCTGCCATAGAATGTGTTGCCATAGAGTCTGCTGCCATAGAATCTGCTGCCATAGAGTCTGCTGCCATAGAGTCTGCTGCCATAGAGTCTGCTGCCATAGAGTCTGCTGCCATAGAGTCTGTTGCCATAGAGTCTGCTGCCATAGAGTCTGTTGCCATAGAGTCTGCTGCCATAGAGTCTGCTGCCATAGAGTCTGCTGCCATAGAGTCTGCTACCATAGAATCTGCTGCCATAGAGTCTGCTGCCATAGAGTCTGCTGCCATAGAGTCTGCTGCCATAGAGTCTGCTGCCATAGAATCTGCTGCCATAGATTCTGCTGCCATAGAGTCTGCTGCCATAGAGTCTGCTGCCATAGAGTCTGCTGCCATAGAGTCTGCTGCCATAGAGTCTGCTGCCATAGAATCTGCTGCCATAGAGTCTGCTGCCATAGAATCTGCTGCCATAGAGTCTGCTGCCATAGAATGTGTTGCCATAGAGTCTGCTGCCATAGAATGTGTTGCCATAGAGTCCGCTGCCATAGAATCTGCTGCCATAGAGTCTGCTGCCATAGAATGTGTTGCCATAGAGTCTGTTGCCATAGAATCTGCTGCCATAGAGTCTGCTGCCATAGAATGTGTTGCCATAGAGTCTGCTGCCATAGAGTCTGCTGCCATAGAATGTGTTGCCATAGAGTCTGCTGCCATAGAGTCTGCTGCCATAGAATGTGTTGCCATAGAGTGTGCTGCCATAGAGTCTGCTGCCATAGAATGTGTTGCCATAGAGTCTGCTGCCATAGAGTCTGCTGCCATAGAGTCTGCTGCCATAGAATGTGTTGCCATAGAGTCTGCTGCCATAGAGTCTGCTGCCATAGAATGTGTTGCCATAGAATCTGCTGCCATAGAGTCTGCTGCCATAGAGTCTGCTGCCATAGAATGTGTTGCCATAGAGTCTGCTGCCATAGAGTCTGCTGCCATAGAATGTGTTGCCATATAGTCTGCTGCCATAGAATGTGTTGCCATAGAGTGTGCTGCCATAGAGTCTGCTGCCATAGAATGTGTTGCCATAGAGTCTGCTGCCATAGAGGCTGCTGCCATAGAGTCTGCTGCCATAGAGTCTGCTACCATAGAGTCTGCTGCCATAGAGTCTGCTACCATAGAGTCTGCTGCCATAGAGTCTGCTGCCATAGAGTCTGCTGCCATAGAATCTGCTGCCATAGAATCTGCTGCCATAGAGTCTGCTGCCATAGAATGTGTTGCCATAGAGTCTGCTGCCATAGAATCTGTTGCCATAGAGTCTGCTGCCATAGAGTCTGCTGCCATAGAGTCTGCTGCCATAGAGTCTGCTGATATAGAATCTGCTGCCATAGAGTCTGCTGCGTTAGAGTCTGTTAGCATAGAGTCTGTTGCCATAGAGTCTGCTGCCATAGAATCTGCTGCCATAGAATCTGCTGCCATAGAATCTGCTGCCATAGAATCTGCTGCCATAGAGTCTGCTGCCATAGAATGTGTTGCCATAGAGTCTGCTGCCATAGAGTCTGCTGCCATAGAATCTGCTGCCATAGAATCTGCTGCCATAGAATCCGCTGCCATAGAATCTGCTGCCATAGAATGTGTTGCCATAGAGTCTGCTGCCATAGAGTCTGCTGCCATAGAGTCTGCTGCCATAGAGTCTGCTGCCATAGAGTCTGCTGTCATAGAATCTGCTGCCATAGAGTCTGCTGCCATAGAGTCTGCTGCCATAGAATCTGCTGCGTTAGAGTCTGCTGCCATAGAGTCTGCTACCATAGAATCTGCTGCCATAGAGTCTGTTGCCATAGAGCCTGCTGCCATAGAATCTGCTGCCATAGAGTCTGCTACCATAGAATCTGCTGCCATAGAGTCTGCTGCCATAGACTCTGCTGCAATAGAGTCTGCTGCCATAGATTCTCCTGCCATAGAGTCTGCTGCCATAGACTCTGCTGCAATGGAGTCTGCTGCAATAGAGTCTGTTGCGATAGAGTCTGCTGCCATAGAATCTGCTGCAATAGAGTCTGCTGTCATAGAACCTGCTACCATAGAATCTGCTGCGTTAGAGTCTGCTGCCATAGAGTCTGCTGCCATAGAATCTACTGCAATAGAGTCTGCTGCCATAGAATCTGCTACCATAGGATTTGCTGCCAAAGAATCTGCTGCATTAGAGTCCGCTGCCATAGAGTCTGCTGCGACAGAGTCTGCTGCCATAGCATATGCTGCCATAGAGTCTACTGCCATAGAATCTACTAGAATAGAATCTGTGTTTGTGTCTGCTGCCATAGAGTCTGCTGCCATAGAGTCTGCTGCCATAGAGTCTGCTGCCATAGAATCTGCTGCCATAGAGTCTGCTGCCATAGAGTCTGCTGCCATAGAATGTGTTGCCATAGAGTGTGCTGCCATAGAGTCTGCTGCCATAGAATGTGTTGCCATAGAGTCTGCTGCCATAGAGTCTGCTGCCATAGAGTCTGCTGCCATAGAATGTGTTGCCATAGAGTGTGCTGCCATAGAGTCTGCTGCCAAAGAATGTGTTGCCATAGAGTGTGCTGCCATAGAATGTGTTGCCATAGAGTGTGCTGCCATAGAGTCTGCTGCCATAGAGTCTGCTGCCATAGAATGTGTTGCCATAGAGTGTGCTGCCATAGAGTCTGCTGCCATAGAATGTGTTGCCATAGAGTGTGCTGCCATAGAGTCTGCTGCCATAGAGTCTGCTGCCATAGAATGTGTTGCCATAGAGTCTGCTGCCATAGAGTCTGCTGCCATAGAGTCTGCTGCCATAGAGTCTGCTACCATAGAGTCTGCTGCCATAGAGTCTGCTACCATAGAGTCTGCTGCCATAGAGTCTGCTGCCATAGAGTCTGCTGCCATAGAATCTGCTGCCATAGAATCTGCTGCCATAGAGTCTGCTGCCATAGAATGTGTTGCCATAGAGTCTGCTGCCATAGAATCTGTTGCCATAGAGTCTGCTGCCATAGAGTCTGCTGCCATAGAGTCTGCTGCCATAGAGTCTGCTGATATAGAATCTGCTGCCATAGAGTCTGCTGCGTTAGAGTCTGTTAGCATAGAGTCTGTTGCCATAGAGTCTGCTGCCATAGAATCTGCTGCCATAGAATCTGCTGCCATAGAATCTGCTGCCATAGAATCTGCTGCCATAGAGTCTGCTGCCATAGAATGTGTTGCCATAGAGTCTGCTGCCATAGAGTCTGCTGCCATAGAATCTGCTGCCATAGAATCTGCTGCCATAGAATCCGCTGCCATAGAATCTGCTGCCATAGAATGTGTTGCCATAGAGTCTGCTGCCATAGAGTCTGCTGCCATAGAGTCTGCTGCCATAGAGGTCTGCTGCCATAGAGTCTGCTGTCATAGAATCTGCTGCCATAGAGTCTGCTGCCATAGAGTCTGCTACCATAGAATGTCTTGCCATAGAGTCTGCTGCCATAGAGTCTGCTACCATAGAATGTGTTGCCATAGAGTCTGCTGCCATAGAGTCTGCTACCATAGAATGTGTTGCCATAGAGTCTGCTGCCATAGAGTCTGCTACCATAGAATGTGTTGCCATAGAGTCTGCTGCCATAGAGTCTGCTGCCATAGAGTTTGTTGCCATAGAGCCTGCTGCCATAGAATCTGCTGCCATAGAGTCTGCTACCATAGAATCTGCTGCCATAGAGTCTGCTGCCATAGACTCTGCTGCAATAGAGTCTGCTGCCATAGATTCTCCTGCCATAGAGTCTGCTGCCATAGACTCTGCTGCAATGGAGTCTGCTGCAATAGAGTCTGTTGCGATAGAGTCTGCTGCCATAGAATCTGCTGCAATAGAGTCTGCTGTCATAGAACCTGCTACCATAGAATCTGCTGCGTTAGAGTCTGCTGCCATAGAGTCTGCTGCCATAGAATCTACTGCAATAGAGTCTGCTGCCATAGAATCTGCTACCATAGGATTTGCTGCCAAAGAATCTGCTGCACTAGAGTCCGCTGCCATATAGTCTGCTGCGATAGAGTCTGCTGCCATAGCATATGCTGCCATAGAGTCTACTGCCATAGAATCTACTAGAATAGAATCTGTGTTTGTGTCTGCTGCCATAGAGTCTGCTGCCATAGAGTCTGCTGCCATAGAGTCTGCTGCCATAGAGTCTGCTGCCATAGAATCTGCTGCCATAGAGTCTGCTGCCATAGAGTCTGCTGCCATAGAATCTGCTGCCATAGAGTCTGCTGCCATAGAGTCTGCTGCCATAGAATCTGCTGCGTTAGAGTCTGCTGCCATAGAGTCTGCTGCCATAGAGTCTGCTACCATAGAGTCTGCTGCCATAGAGTCTGCTGCCATAGAGTCTGCTGCCATAGAGTCTGCTGCCATAGAGTCTGTTGCCATAGAGTCTGTTGCCATAGAGTCTGTTGCCATAGAGTCTGTTGCCATAGAGTCTGTTGCCATAGAGTCTGCTGCCATAGAGTCTGCTGCCATAGAGTCTGCTGCCATAGAGTCTGCTGCCATAGAGTCTGTTGCCATAGAGTCTGTTGCCATAGAGTCTGTTGCCATAGAGTCTGCTGCCATAGAGTCTGTTGCCATAGAGTCTGCTGCCATAGAGTCTGCTACCATAGAATCTGCTGCCATAGAGTCTGCTGCCATAGAGTTAGCTGCCATAGAGTCTGCTGCCATAGAGTCTGCTGCCATAGAATCTGCTGCCATAGAATCTGCTGCCATAGAGTCTGTTGCCATAGAGTCTGCTGCCATAGAGTCTGTTGCCATAGAGTCTGCTGCCATAGAATCTGCTGCCATAGAGTCTGCTGCCATAGAGTCTGCTGCCATAGAGTCTGCTACCATAGAATCTGCTGCGTTAGAGTCTGCTGCCATAGAGCCTGCTGCCATAGAATCTGCTGCCATAGAGTCTGCTGCCATAGAGTCTGCCGCGAAAGAATCTGCTTCCATAGAGTCTGCTGCCATAGAGTCTGCTGCCATATAGTCTGCTGCCATAGAGTCTGCTACCATAGAGTCTGCTGCCATATAGTCTGCTGCCATAGAGTCTGTTGCCATAGAATCTGCTGCCATAGAGTCTGCTGCCATAGAGTCTGCTGCCATAGAGTCTGCTGCCATAGAATCTGCTGCCATAGAGTCTGCTGCCATAGAGTCTGCTGCCATAGAGTCTGCTACCATAGAATCTGCTGCCATAGAATCTGCTGCCATAGAGTCTGCTGCCATAGAATCTGCTGCCATAGAGTCTGCTGCCATAGAGTCTGCCGCGAAAGAATCTGCTTCCATAGAGTCTGCTGCCATAGAGTCTGCTGCCATATAGTCTGCTGCCATAGAGTCTGCTACCATAGAGTCTGCTGCCATATAGTCTGCTGCCATAGAGTCTGTTGCCATAGAATCTGCTGCCATAGAGTCTGCTGCCATAGAGTCTGCTGCCATAGAATCTGCTGCCATAGAGTCTGCTGCCATAGAGTCTGCTGCCATAGAATCTGCTGCCATAGAGTCTGTTGCCATAGAGTCTGCTGCCATAGAATCTACTAGAATAGAATCTGTGTTAGTGTCTCCTGCCATAGAGTCTGCTACCATAGAGTCTGCTGCCATAGAATCTGCTGCCATAGAGTCTGCTGCCATAGAGTCTGCTGCCATAGAATCTGCTGCCATAGAGTCTGCTGCCATAGAGTCTGCTGCCATAGAGTCTGTTGCCATAGAGTCTGCTGCCATAGAGTCTGCTGCCATAGAGTCTGCTGCCATAGAGTCTGCTACCATAGAATCTGCTGCGTTAGAGTCTGCTGCCATAGAGTCTGCTGCCATAGAATCTGCTGCCATAGAGTCTGCTGCCATAGAGTCTGCCGCGAAAGAATCTGCTTCCATAGAGTCTGCTGCCATATAGTCTGCTGCCATAGAGTCTGCTATCATAGAGTCTGCTGCCATATAGTCTGCTGCCATAGAGTCTGTTGCCATAGAATCTGCTGCCATAGAGTCTGCTGCCATAGAGTCTGCTGCCATAGAATCTGCTGCCATAGAGTCTGCTGCCATAGAGTCTGCTGCCATAGAATCTGCTTCCATAGAGTCTGCTGCCATAGAGTCTGCTGCCATATAGTCTGCTGCCATAGAGTCTGCTACCATAGAGTCTGCTGCCATATAGTCTGCTGCCATAGAGTCTGTTGCCATAGAATCTGCTGCCATAGAGTCTGCTGCCATAGAGTCTGCTTCCATAGAGTCTGCTACCATAGAGTCTGCTGCCATAGAGTCTGCTGCCATAGAATCTGCTGCCATAGAGTCTGCTGCCATAGAATCTGCTGCCATAGAGTCTGCTGCCATAGAATCTGCTGCCATAGAGTCTGCTGCCATATAGTCTGCTGCCATAGAGTCTGTTGCCATAGAATCTGCTGCCATAGAGTCTGCTGCCATAGAGTCTGCTGCCATAGAATCTGCTGCCATAGAGTCTGCTGCCATAGAATCTGCTGCCATAGAGTCTGCTGCCATAGAGTCTGCTGCCATAGAGTCTGCTGCCATAGAGTCTGCTGCCATAGAGTCTGCTGCCATAGAGTCTGCTGCCATAGAGTCTGCTGCCATAGAGTCTGCTGCCATAGAGTCTGCTGCCATAGAGTCTGCTACCATAGAGTCTGCTGCCATAGAGTCTGCTGCCATAGAGTCTGTTGCCATAGAGTCTGCTGCCATAGAGTCTGCTGCCATAGAGTCTGCTGCCATAGAATCTGCTGCCATAGAGTCTGCTGCCATAGAGTCTGCTGCCATAGAATCTGCTGCCATAGAGTCTGCTGCCATAGAGTCTGCTGCCATAGAATCTGCTGCCATATAGTCTGCTGCCATAGAGTCTGCTGCCATAGAATCTACTGCCATAGAGTCTGCTGCCATAGAGTCTGCCGCGAAAGAATCTGCTTCCATAGAGTCTGCTGCCATAGAGTCTGCTGCCATAGAATCTGCTGCCATAGAGTCTGCTGCCATAGAGTCTGCTGCCATAGAATCTGCTGCCATAGAGTCTGCTGCCATAGAGTCTGCTGCCATAGAATCTGCTTCCATAGAGTCTGCTGCCATAGAGTCTGCTGCCATAGAATCTGCTGCCATAGAGTCTGCTGCCATAGAGTCTGCTGCCATAGAATCTGCTGCCATAGAGTCTGCTGCCATAGAGTCTGCTGCCATAGAATCTGCTGCCATAGAGTCTGCTGCCATAGAGTCTGCTGCCATAGAATCTGCTGCCATAAAGTCTGCTGCCATAGAGTCTGCTGCCATAGAATCTGCTGCCATATAGTCTGCTGCCATAGAGTCTGCTGCCATAGAATCTGCTGCCATAGAGTCTGCTGCCATAGAGTCTGCTGCCATAGAATCTGCTGCCATAGAGTCTGCTGCCATAGAGTCTGCTGCCATAGAATCTGCTGCCATATAGTCTGCTGCCATAGAGTCTGCTGCCATAGAATCTGCTGCCATAGAGTCTGCTGCCATAGAGTCTGCTGCCATAGAATCTGCTGCCATAGAATCTGCTGCCATAGAGTCTGCTGCCATAGAATCTACTACAATAGAATCTGTGTTAGTGTCTCCTGCCATAGAGTCTGCTACCATAGAGTCTGCTGCCATAGAGTTAGCTGCCATAGAGTCTGCTGCCATAGAGTCTGCTGCCATAGAATCTGCCGCGAAAGAATCTGCTTCCATAGAGTCTGCTGCCATAGAGTCTGCTGCCATAGAGTCTGCTGCCATAGAGTCTGCTGCCATAGAATCTGCTGCCACAGAGTCTGCTGCCATAGAGTCTGCCGCGAAAGAATCTGCTTCCATAGAGTCTGCTGCCATAGAGTCTGCTGCCATAGAATCTGCTGCCATAGAGTCTGCTGCCATAGAGTCTGCTGCCATAGAGTCTGCTGCCATAGAATCTGCTGCCATAGAGTCTGCTGCCATAGAGTCTGCCGCGAAAGAATCTGCTTCCATAGAGTCTGCTGCCATAGAGTCTGCTGCCATAGAATCTGCTGCCATAGAGTCTGCTGCCATAGAGTCTGCTGCCATAGAATCTGCTGCCATAGAGTCTGCTGCCATAGAGTCTGCTACCATAGAATCTGCTTCCATAGAATCTGCTGCCATAGAGTCTGCTGCCATAGAGTCTGCTGCCATAGAGTCTGCTGCCATAGAATCTGCTGCCATAGAGTCTGCTGCCATAGAGTCTGCTGCCATAGAATCTGCTGCCATAGAGTCTGCTACCATAGAGTCTGCTGCCATAGAGTCTGCTGCCATAGAGTCTGCTGCCATAGATTCTGCTGCCATAGAGTCTGCTGCCATAGAGTCTGCTGCCATAGAGTCTGCTGCCATAGAGTCTGCTGCCATAGAGTCTGCTGCCATAGAATCTGCTGCCATAGAGTCTGCTGCCATAGAATCTGCTACCATAGAATCTGCTGCCATAGAGTCTGCTGCCATAGAGTCTGCCGCGAAAGAATCTGCTTCCATAGAGTCTGCTACCATAGAGTCTGCTACCATAGAGTCTGCTGCCATAGAATCTGCTGCCATAGAGTCTGCTGCCATAGAATCTGCTGCCATAGAGTCTGCTGCCATAGAATCTGCTGCCATAGAGTCTGCTGCCATAGAGTCTGCTGCCATAGAGTCTGCTGCCATAGAATCTGCTGCCATAGAGTCTGCTGCCATAGAGTCTGCTGCCATAGAATCTGCTGCCATAGAGTCTGCTGCCATAGAGTCTGCTGCCATAGAATCTGCTGCCATAGAGTCTGCTGCCATAGAGTCTGCTGCCATAGAATCTGCTGCCATAGAGTCTGCTGCCATAGAGTCTGCTGCCATAGAATCTGCTGCCATATAGTCTGCTGCCATAGAGTCTGCTGCCATAGAATCTGCTGCCATAGAGTCTGCTGCCATAGAGTCTGCTGCCATAGAATCTGCTGCCATAGAGTCTGCTGCCATAGAGTCTGCTGCCATAGAATCTGCTGCCATATAGTCTGCTGCCATAGAGTCTGCTGCCATAGAATCTGCTGCCATAGAGTCTGCTGCCATAGAGTCTGCTGCCATAGAATCTGCTGCCATAGAATCTGCTGCCATAGAGTCTGCTGCCATAGAATCTACTACAATAGAATCTGTGTTAGTGTCTCCTGCCATAGAGTCTGCTACCATAGAGTCTGCTGCCATAGAGTTAGCTGCCATAGAGTCTGCTGCCATAGAGTCTGCTGCCATAGAATCTGCCGCGAAAGAATCTGCTTCCATAGAGTCTGCTGCCATAGAGTCTGCTGCCATAGAGTCTGCTGCCATAGAGTCTGCTGCCATAGAATCTGCTGCCACAGAGTCTGCTGCCATAGAGTCTGCCGCGAAAGAATCTGCTTCCATAGAGTCTGCTGCCATAGAGTCTGCTGCCATAGAATCTGCTGCCATAGAGTCTGCTGCCATAGAGTCTGCTGCCATAGAGTCTGCTGCCATAGAATCTGCTGCCATAGAGTCTGCTGCCATAGAGTCTGCCGCGAAAGAATCTGCTTCCATAGAGTCTGCTGCCATAGAGTCTGCTGCCATAGAATCTGCTGCCATAGAGTCTGCTGCCATAGAGTCTGCTGCCATAGAATCTGCTGCCATAGAGTCTGCTGCCATAGAGTCTGCTGCCATAGAATCTGCTTCCATAGTTGTCTGCTGCCATAGAGTCTGCTGCCATAGAGTCTGCTGCCATAGAGTCTGCTGCCATAGAGTCTGCTGCCATAGAATCTGCTGCCATAGAGTCTGCTGCCATAGAGTCTGCTGCCATAGAATCTGCTTCCATAGAGTCTGCTGCCATAGAGTCTGCTGCCATAGAATCTGCTGCCATAGAGTCTGCTGCCATAGAGTCTGCTGCCATAGAATCTGCTGCCATAGAGTCTGCTGCCATAGAATCTGCTGCCATAGAGTCTGCTGCCATAGAATCTGCTGCCATAGAGTCTGCTGCCATAGAGTCTGCTGCCATAGAGTCTGCTGCCATAGAGTCTGCTGCCATAGAGTCTGCTGCCATAGAATCTGCTGCCATAGAGTCTGCTGCCATAGAGTCTGCTGCCATAGAATCTGCTGCCATAGAGTCTGCTGCCATAGAGTCTGCTGCCATAGAATCTGCTGCCATAGAGTCTGCTGCCATAGAATCTACTACAATAGAATCTGTGTTAGTGTCTCCTGCCATAGAGTCTGCTACCATAGAGTCTGCTGCCATAGAGTTAGCTGCCATAGAATCTGCTGCCACAGAGTCTGCTGCCATAGAGTCTGCTGCCATAGAGTCTGCTGCCATAGAATCTGCTACCATAGAGTCTGCTGCCATAGAGTCTGCTGCCATAGAATCTGCTGCCACAGAGTCTGCTGCCATAGAGTCTGCCGCGAAAGAATCTGCTTCCATAGAGTCTTCTGCCATAGAGTCTGCTGCCATAGAGTCTGCTGCCATAGAGTCTGCTGCCATATAATCTGCTGCCATAGAGTCTGCTGCCATAGAGTCTGCTGCCATAGAATCTGCTGCCATAGAGTCTGCTGCCATAGAGTCTGCTGCCATAGAATCTGCTGCCATAGAGTCTGCTGCCATAGAGTCTGCTACCATAGAATCTGCTTCCATAGAATCTGCTGCCATAGAGTCTGCTGCCATAGAGTCTGCTGCCATAGAGTCTGCTGCCATAGAGTCTGCTGCCATAGAATCTGCTGCCATAGAGTCTGCTGCCATAGAGTCTGCTACCATAGAATCTGCTTCCATAGAATCTGCTGCCATATAGTCTGCTGCCATAGAGTCTGTTGCCATAGAATCTGCTGCCATAGAGTCTGCTGCCATAGAGTCTGCTGCCATAGAATCTGCTGCCATAGAGTCTGCTGCCATATAGTCTGCTGCCATAGAATCTGCTGCCATAGAATCTGCTGCCATAGAGTCTGCTGCTATAGAGTCTGCTGCCATAGAATCTGCTGCGATAGAATCTGCTGCCATAGAGTCTGCTGCCATAGGGTCTGCTGCCATAGAATCTGCTACCATAGAATCTGCTGCGATAGAGTCTGCTGCCATAGAGTCTGCTGCCATAGAGTCTGCTGCCATAGAGTCTGCTGCCATAGAGTCTGCTGCCATAGAATCTGCTGCCATAGAGTCTGCTGCCATAGAGTCTGCTGCCATAGAATCTGCTGCCATAGATTCTGCTGCCATAGAGTCTGCTGCCATAGAGTCTGCTGCCATAGAATCTGCTGCCATAGAGTCTGCTGCCATAGAATCTGCTGCCATAGAATCTGCTGCCATAGAATCTGCTGCCATAGAGTCTGCTGCCATAGAGTCTGCTGCCATAGAGTCTGCTGCCATAGAGTCTGCTGCCATAGATTCTGCTGCAATAGAGTCTGCTGCCATAGAATCTGCTGCCATAGAGTCTGCTGCCATAGAGTCTGCTGCCATAGAATCTGCTGCCATAGAGTCTGCTGCCATAGAGTCTGCTGCCATAGAATCTGCTGCCATATAGTCTGCTGCCATAGAGTCTGCTGCCATAGAATCTGCTGCCATAGAGTCTGCTGCCATAGAGTCTGCTGCCATAGAATCTGCTGCCATAGAGTCTGCTGCCATAGAGTCTGCTGCCATAGAATCTGCTGCCATATAGTCTGCTGCCATAGAGTCTGCTGCCATAGAATCTGCTGCCATAGAGTCTGCTGCCATAGAGTCTGCTGCCATAGAATCTGCTGCCATAGAGTCTGCTGCCATAGAGTCTGCTGCCATAGAATCTGCTGCCATAGAGTCTGCTGCCATAGAATCTACTACAATAGAATCTGTGTTAGTGTCTCCTGCCATAGAGTCTGCTACCATAGAGTCTGCTGCCATAGAGTTAGCTACCATAGAGTCTGTTGCCACAGAGTCTGCTGCCATAGAGTCTGCTGCCATAGAGTATGCTGCCATAGAATCTGCTACCATAGAGTCTGCTGCCATAGAGTCTGCTGCCATAGAATCTGCTGCCACAGAGTCTGCTGCCATAGAGTCTGCTGCGAAAGAATCTGCTTCCATAGAGTCTTCTGCCATAGAGTCTGCTGCCATAGAGTCTGCTGCCATAGAGTCTGCTGCCATATAATCTGCTGCCATAGAGTCTGCTGCCATAGAGTCTGCTGCCATAGAATCTGCTGCCATAGAGTCTGCTGCCATAGAGTCTGCTGCCATAGAATCTGCTGCCATAGAGTCTGCTGCCATAGAGTCTGCTACCATAGAATCTGCTTCCATAGAATCTGCTGCCATAGAGTCTGCTGCCATAGAGTCTGCTGCCATAGAGTCTGCTGCCATAGAGTCTGCTGCCATAGAATCTGCTGCCATAGAGTCTGCTGCCATAGAGTCTGCTACCATAGAATCTGCTTCCATAGAATCTGCTGCCATATAGTCTGCTGCCATAGAGTCTGTTGCCATAGAATCTGCTGCCATAGAGTCTGCTGCCATAGAGTCTGCTGCCATAGAATCTGCTGCCATAGAGTCTGCTGCCATAGAGTCTGCTGCCATAGAATCTGCTGCGATAGAATCTGCTGCCATAGAGTCTGCTGCCATAGAGTCTGCTGCCATAGAATCTGCTGCGATAGAATCTGCTGCCATAGAGTCTGTTGCCATAGAGTCTGCTGCCATAGAATCTGCTGCCATAGAATCTGCTGCCATAGAATCTGCTGCCATAGAATCTGCTGCCATAGAGTCTGCTGCCATAGAGTCTGCTGCCATAGAATCTGCTGCGATAGAATCTGCTGCCATAGAGTCTGTTGCCATAGAGTCTGCTGCCATAGAATCTGCTGCCATAGAATCTGCTGCCATAGAGTCTGCTGCCATAGAGTCTGCTGCCATAGAATCTGCTGCCATAGAGTCTGCTGCCATAGAATCTGCTGCCATAGAATCTGCTGCCATAGAATCTGCTGCCATATAGTCTGCTGCCATAGAGTCTGCTGCCATAGAGTCTGCTGCCATAGAGTCTGCTGCCATAGATTCTGCTGCAATAGAGTCTGCTGCCATAGATTCTGCTGCCATAGAGTCTGCTGCCATAGAGTCTGTTGCCATAGAATCTGCTGCCATAGAGTCTGCTGCCATAGAGTCTGTTGCCATAGAGTCTGCTGCCATAGAGTCTGTTGCCATAGAGTCTGCTGCCATAGAGTCTGTTGCCATAGGTCCTGCTGCCATAGAGTCTGCTACCATAGAGTCTGTTGCCATAGATTCTGCTGCGATAGAGTCTGTTGCCATAGAGTCTGTTGCCATAGAGTCTGTTGCCATAGATTCTGCTGCGATAGAAATACTGGCCGCAAGTTGTCCAGAGAGATGGGCGAAGAAAAGACTCAAACACTGTTTCATTAACTACTCACAAGAGACACAGACTGCGTGTATAGACACACACACATTTATCCTGTATGTAGTAAAACAAAAGCTCAATATTTTAACTGAAAATATTTGTGACAATGAGCACAGTCACTTATAAAGCACTTGATGACATATTCGTCAACTGGCTATTTAATCTACTTTGAAATGACACCATCGTCATCAAAGTATATCTGCCATAGATTGGGTCCATGATGTCATAATATGTAGGGGTCAAAGGTCATAGTGTTGGACACAGAGTGGCCAGAGAGACCTTCAGAGTGACACCTATAATTCAGAAATGTTATTACATTGCTCTTATCCAGCCTACTTGTTTGTAAATATATATGTTTGTCCGTATGTATTGTGACTGCCGCTAAATGGGACACTGAAAATGCTTTCTCAACCTGAAGCTACCCTCTCTGACCAGATCCTGCTGTGACCCTGAACTTCAGCTCCTGACTGACAGATGGGAGCGCGACCCCTGTTTGCATACGTTGATACTGACCTTTGAACTCCAGCAGAGGACCAGACTGACCACCTCATGTGCATTATGGGTAGACAAATTCCCCAGAGGCCTGGTCCTACCTACGAGACACCCTCCAAGGGGTTGTGACCTTTTCCTTTTTCAGGTCAGAGACGGAATAGACAGATGACCTCCATGGGGTCATTACAGAACCAAAGGGGTCACATGTGGACCTGTATTAGGACAGTCTGGATGTAATCTTCATTAATATTAATCATTCTGAAGATATATCTGCAACTCTTTATCGCTCTGGGAAGACATAACTCTCTCTGGATCAATGAGATATTACTAGTATTCTGAACAGAAATATCTGCAACTCTTTATTGCTCTGGGAACACATAACTCTCTCTGGATCAATGAGATATTACTAGTATTCTGAACAGAAATATCTGCAACTCTTTATTGCTCTGGGAACACATAACTCTCTCTGGATCAATGAGATATTACAAGTATTCTGAACAGAGATATCTTCAACTCTTTATTGCTCTGGGAACACATAACTCTCTCTGGATCAATGAGATATTACTAGTATTCTGAACAGAGATATCTTCAACTCTTTATTGCTCTGGGAACACATAACTCTCTCTGGATCAATGAGATATTACAAGTATTCTGAACAAAGATATCTGCAACTCTTTATTGCTCTGGGAAGACATAACTCTTCTCTGGATCAATGAGATATTACTAGTATTCTGAACAGAGATATCTGCAACTCTTTATCGCTCTGGGAAGACATAACTCTCTCTGGATCAATGAGATATTACAAGTATTCTGAACAGAGATATCTTCAACTCTTTATTGCTCTGGGAAGACATAACTCTCTCTGGATCAATGACATATTACTAGTATTCTGAACAGAGATATCTGCAACTCTTTATTGCTCTGGGAACACATAACTCTCTCTGGATCAATGAGATATTACTAGTATTCTGAACAGAGATATCTTCAACTCTTTATTGCTCTGGGAACACATAACTCTCTCTGGATCAATGAGATATTACTAGTATTCTGAACAGAGATATCTTCAACTCTTTATTGCTCTGGGAACACATAACTCTCTCTGGATCAATGAGATATTACTAGTATTCTGAACAGAGATATCTTCAACTCTTTATTGCTCTGGGAACACATAACTCTCTCTGGATCAATGAGATATTACTAGTATTCTGAACAGAGATATCTGCAACTCTTTATTGCTCTGGGAACATAGAACTCTCTCTGGTTGGATTGTGATTCAGCCTCAGTAGGTGTGGCAGCAGCAGCAGCAGCAGCAGCAGCAGCAGCAGCAGCAGCAGCAGTGTCTGTGTGGTTCTCTGTGTTGACGTGTACTAATGTGACAGGAGAAAGCTGGCATGAGGAACCTTCAGGACAATGGCACCACACTGGGCCTGCTACTCTGCTCTTTTCCAGTCCCATAATAATAACTCGGTTGGAATACCAGAAACGGAATCTGACGTGCTCATAGTCATAGTCTTCACTAACAACTAGTCAACTAACAACACATCTTTTTGGGGGTTATCCAAGATCGCATAACAGTGGGGATGTCTGTTTTGATTATCTTGTCCTGTCCCTTGTTAATATCGTCTTTCTTCGTATATATATTTTGTATATATATATATACTGTATATATTTAAATATGCATATATATATATTTATTTTTTTAAATCTCATTTTACTTTTACAGACAGAACATACTCTCCTGCAATCCGCCTCACCCAATGGGGTATGGATCTTCTATTTTTACACTTTTGAACCGGAACCCTCTTCTTCAGGAGCTAGCCAGCTAACTAGCTACTAGCTAGTGGTCAGTTAGCCACTGCTAGCAGTCATCACCATTAACGCGGACTGCCAGCCTCTGCCATGGGCAACTCCTGCCAGCCTGCATAGCACGATATCTACCCAGAGCATATCGGACTGCTTTTTTCTACCACTTCTCCAGATTCCTATCGCAAGCTCTGAACCTTTACTCCGGATCATCGCAGCTAGCTAGCTGCTATCCGAGTGGCTACTCCTGGCTAACGTCTCTGGCCCGAAGCAAGCACCAGTTAGCCTGGAGCTAGCCTCGAACTCGGCCCATCTCCCAGCTAGCAGAAGAGATTCCATCAAGCAATCCCTGGGATTCAGTTACCTCTTTTGCCAATTGGCCTGGACCCTTTGCTGCCAACACGGAGCCCCGTTGATGCATCACAACTGTTCTACCAACGTAATCGTCCGAGGGAGTTTCTGTCCCGAAGCAAGCACCAGTTAGCCTAGAGCAAGCACCAGTTAGCCTAGAGCAAGCACCAGTTAGCCTAGAGCAAGCACCAGTTAGCCTAGAGCAAGCACCAGTTAGCCTAGAGCAAGCACCAGTTAGCCTAGAGCAAGCACCAGTTAGCCTAGAGCTAGCACCAGTTAGCCTAGAGCAAGCACCAGTTAGCCTAGAGCTAGCACCAGTTAGCCTAGAGCTAGCTCTTCTCCTGTCTCGCCGAATAATTTCCATCAGATTAATTCCTGGGCTTCAATACCTCTTCTGCCAATTGGCCGGGACCCATCACGACCGTTCCATCACGACCGTTATACTGAAGTAACCGTCCGAGGGGGTTCCAGGCTCTCCCGTTACGACGTCCCCCTGAGGCGCATCTGCTAGCCTGCTGCAAACCCTGGCCTGCTAGCTGTCTGAATCACTGTGCCTCCAGCTCGCCAAGCTACTCACTGGACGCCATGATCACTCGGCTACACATGCCTCTCCCTAATGTCAATATGCCGTGTCTATTGCAGTTTTGGTTAGTCCGTTTTGTCTTATTTCAGTGTAGCGCAGGGCTCAATATGCCTTAGCTGGCCCTTATGTTCCACCCCCCACTCATGCGGTGACCGCACCTGGCTTAAATGGTGCCTCTAGAAACAAAACCTTTCTCATCACCACAGTACTCGCATCCTACCATACTTCTTGTCTGTACATTATGCCTTGAATCTATACTTCCGCGCCCAGAAATCTGCTCCTTTTACTCTCTGTTCCAAACGCACTAGACAACCAGTTCTTTTAGCCTTTAGCCGTACTCTTATTCTCCTCCTCCTCTGTTCCTCTGGTGATGTAGAGGTTAATCCGGGCCCTGCAGCCCTGAGCATCACTCCCATACCCCAGGCGCTCTCATTTGTTGACTTCTGTAACCGTAAAAGCCTTGGTTTCATGCATGTTAACATTAGAAGCCTCCTCCCAAAGTTTGTTTTATTCACTGCTTTAGCACACTCCTCTAACCTTGATTTTCTAGCCAGGTCTGAATCCTGGCTTAGGAATGCCACCAAAAATTCTGACATTTTCATCACGAACTATAACATTTTCCGACAAGATAGAACTGCAAAAGGGGGCGGAGTTGCAATCTACTGCAGAGATAGCCTGCAGAGTTCTGTCATACTATCCAGGTCTGTGCCCAAACAATTCGAGCTTCTACTTTTAAAAATCCACCTTTCCAGAAACAAGTCTCTCAACAATGCCACTTGTCATAGACCCTACTCAGCCCCCAGTTGTGCCCTGGACACGATATATGAATTGATCGCCCCCCATCTATCTTCAGAGTTCGTACTGTTAGGTGACCTAAACTGGGACATGCTTAACACCCCGGCCATCCTAAAATCTAAGCTAGAGGTCCTCAATCTCAAGGAACCTACCAGGTACAACCATAAATCCGTAACCATGGGCACCCTCTTCGATATCATCCTAACCAACCTGCCCTCTAAATACACCTCTGCTGTCTTCAACCAGGTTCTCAGAGTTCACTGCCTCATTGCCTGCGTGTGTACTGGGATCGCGGTCAAACGACCACCCCTCATCACTGTGAAACGCTCCCTAAAACACTTTAGCGAGCAGGTCTTTCTAATCAACCTGGCCCGGGTATCCTGGAAGGATATTGACCTCATCCCATCAGTAGAGGATGTCTGGTTGCTCTTCAAAAGTGCTTTCCTCTCCATTTTAAATAAGCATGCCCCATTAAAAAAAATATAGAACTAAGAACAGATATAGCCCTTGGTTCACCCCAGACTTGACTGCCCTTGACCAGCACAAAAACATCCTGTGGCGTTCTGCATTAGCATCGAATAGCCCCTGCGATACGCAACTTTTCAGGGATGTCAAGAACCAATATACTCAGTCAGTTAGGAAAAACTAAGGCTAGCTTTTTCAAACAGATATTTGCTTCCTGTAGAATTCCATGGAGGATAAAAGCACCTCCTCCCAGCTGCCCACTGCACTGAGGATAGGAAACACTGTCATCACCAATAAATATATGATAATCAGTCATTTCAATAAGCATTTTTCCATGGCTGGCCATGATTTCCACCTGGCTACCCCTACCCTGGCCAACATCTCAGCACCCCCTGAAGCAACTTTCCCAACCCCCCTCACGCAAATCCAGACAGTTGATGTTCTGTAAGAACTGCAAATTCTGGATCCCTACAAATCAGCTGGGCTAGACAATCTGGACCCTTTCTTTTTAACATTATCCACCGAAATTGTTGTAAACCCTATTTCTAGCCTAGCCTGGAAAGCTGCTGCGGTCATCCCCCTCTTCAAAGGGGGAGACACTCTAGACCCAAACTGTTATAGACCTATATCCATCCTGCCCGGCCTTTCTAAAATCTTCAAAAGCCAAGATAATAAACAGATCAGCAACCATTTCGAATCCCACCGTTCCTTCTCCACTATGCAATCTTGTTTACAAGCTGGTCATGGTTATTAATATATTAAATCCGAGAAGTGTGAGTTCCACCACTCGACAATCTCCTTTCTGGGATATGTCATCGCTGATGGAAATGTCCAATTGGATCCTGGAAAAGTGAAAGCGGTGGTAGAGTTGCCTCAACCTGTGCAATTACATTTCCTGGGGTTCGTTAACTTTTACCACCATTTCATTCGGGTTTACAGCACCCTGGCGGCCCCCAACTCTACACTCACCTCTCCCAAAGTATCGTTCTCATGGTCTCCAGCTGTCGACAGAGCCTTCGTGGACCTGAAGCATCGGTTCACCACAGCACCCATCCTCGTCCATCCTCATTTGTCCCGTCAATTTGTGGTAGAGGTTGATGCTTCTGATGTTGGAATGGGGGCCATCCTGTCCCAGCGATCTGCCCAGGACTGAAAGCTCCATCCTGTCCCAGCGATCTGCCCAGGACTGAAAGCTCCATCCCATGTCCCATTGTCTCAATACTGCAGAGAGGAACTACGACGTAGGTAACCGAGAACTCCTGGCGGTCAAGATGGTGCTGGAAGAGTGGAGGCACTGGCTGGAAGGAGCAGAACAGCCATCCTTGGTTTGGACCGACCATAAAAATGTGGAATATCTCCGTACAGCCAAACACCTTAACTACAGGCAGGCCTGGTGGGCTTTATTGTTTACAAGATTGAACTTCACCATTTCCTACCACCCAGAATCCAAACATGTGAAGCCTGACACCCTCTCCCGCCTATGCAGTTCCTCTGCCACACCCTCGGTCCGAAACCATTCACCCTACCTCATGCCTTGCGACTTCAGTGGATTGGGGAATTGAAAACTTGGTCCGCAAGGCACGATGTTCCCAGCCTGAACCTGAAGGGGGCCCGGCTAACCGGTTGTTTTTCCCTAACTCAATCCAGTCCCGGGTCCTGGAATGGGCTTTTTTCTCCAGGCTGACCTGTCATCCAGGTTCCTGTCGTGCCCTAGCCTTCATCAGACAACGTTTCTGGTAGCCCACAATGGCTCCTGACGTCTTTCCCTTTGTTGCCTTGTGCACAGTGTGGGCTCAGAACAAGACTGCACGTCAAGCTCCTTTTGCCCTCCTTCACTACCTGGAGCCAACACGGATTCCAGCACAGCTCTGGGTGGAGTATGCCCGGAACTCCCTTCCCTTTTCAGCCATGGGACTCTCCCCTTTTCAGATGTTTGTCCACCGCTGTCGACATACCTGAAGCAGAGCTCGGGCGGCACTTCTCAAGACCAACTCCAGGTATCATCGACAAGGGGACCTTCGCCGGACTCCAGCTCTCCGCTACCGCAATGGGCAGAGGGTATGGCTTTCTACACGGGACACTTCCACTGTTGTCCGTCTTTTGTTACCCCGTACCCACCCTACTTTAAATTTGTCTAGGATTAAGCCCGTGTCTCACAGCACTTTGTCTTATGTCTCCAGGCCCACCCCTCCTCCCCGTGTCATCGATGGCCATCCGGCATCCACGGTGAGACATATCCGGGTGTTCGACCTCAGGTCAGGGGTTTCAGGTACCTGGTTGACTGGGAGGGTTACGGCCCGGAAGAGAGGTGCTGGGTTAGAGACATCCTGGATGCAGTACCCATCGCCGACTTCCACCGCCCACACCCCGGTCAATCACTTATGCGCCCGAGTAGGACGCCAGGTGGTGCCCCTAGGGGGGGTACTGTTACGCCCTGATCTGATTCACCTGTCCTTGTGCTTGTCTCCAACCCCCTCCACGTGTCGCTTATTATCCCCGGTGTATTTATCCCCGTTTTTCCTGTCTCTCTGTGCCAGTTAGTTTTGTTTTTCCAAGTCAATCAGCATTTTTCTTAGCTCCTATCTTTCCAAGTCTCTGTTTTTCCCTAGCCCTCCTGGTTTTGGCCCTTGCCTGTTCTGACCTCGAGCCTGCCTATCGCCTGGTACTGTTTGGACCTGGTTTATGAACTCTCGCCTGTCCCCGACCAGCCTTTTGCCTCTTCCTTTTGTTATAATAAATATAATATAATAATGCGTGGATTTGCATTATTATTATTATTATTATTATTATTATTATAAATATCGTAGCTCAACCATCTGTCTCCTGTGTCTGCATTTGGGTCTCGCCTTGTGCCCTTATAGTAAAGGCTCTCCAAGTCTGTTTTTTTATGATTCATACATACATTCCTAACCCTAAATAATATACAAGATCAGAGTATTTTTAAATCTACCAATTGGTGCTGAACCGGAGAGGAATATAAATATTTAGAGGGCTTTTCTCTCAATGTATTCTAATGGGTCAGTCCACAAAACTCAAACTAAAGGTGAACAGTATATATTAAAGGGATGGATTAAGATAAATGGACTGAAAGCCCGTTACGCATAAAGGTAAGTACGAAAACCAAGATCTGAATCGGGCCCTAACTGTAAGTCGCTCTGGATAAGAGCATCTGCTAAATTACTTAAATGTTAAATGTTTACAGACAGATATTTAATAACTGTATGGATTTTTAAAAATGTTTTATATTGTCACAAATGTATTGTTTGTACAGATCTTTATTTTATTTTAAATGTTTTTTTTTGTTAGATTTTGACTGTGTAAAACCTAGCAGTACTACTTATTTATTTAAAAGTTGCAAAAAAATATGATTATTTGTCTCTCTGAAATTAAACACATCAAGTGATAGATTCAAACAAATACATGTCTGTCATTGACCACCCCCATGCCATGATTAGATAGTGAAAAAAAAACAACCTATTTCATAAAATCTTTGAACAATAAAATTAAAAGTCATCATATGTAGATTGTCCTGCCTCCCCCCCCCCCCCAATTCACTCTGATGCATAGCCCCCCAGGAACAGCTCTAGAGGAAGCTGGGACCCCCTGCCGGGCCTAACAAGGCTCCCCAGGAGAGAGGAGCGGGTGGGGAGCCAGCAGGATCAACATTGGGGTGCAGTCATTCAGAGACAGGGACACGCTCCCTGGGCCTCTACCTCCCCTACTCTGGGGTGGTAATGGAGGCAGCTGTTTAGCAAAGTGGCCTGAACAATTACCACCCCAGAGAAGGTTTTGTGATTGTCCGAGTTCCTGCGTGGATTTGCTCTTTCTGAAGGCTCGTTGCTTGTGTACCGTCAGTGGTCACAAACCTGTTGCTTCATCGGGTTCCCTCCTAAAAGCCCCTTAAACTTCTTCATCTCATCTCAACTTTTTCCCCCCAGAATGCCGAGGTGTGACTGTTCTGTGTGTTACACAAGCATCTAATTTCATTTCAAAGTAACCGACACCACAGGTGAAAGGCTTCTCCAGCAGATAGATTTAACACAGTAATCAGGTCTGAATAGTTGACGACGGTGTAATCCAACCGTGTCACCGTATTCTCCTGGAGGAGAGCAGAAAACCCAGCCTGGACAAGTGGGTCGGGTTGAAACTGTAGTGTGGGACCAGCGTGTACCTCATCTTCCCCCGCATGCCTTTCCCTTTCTTCGCGGTGCTCTTGACCTGATGCTGCCGCCCGGCCTAATCCACTGATCAGCATGCCAGGGAGGCCCGCTCCTCCGATTCGCGAGGACCAGCCACCGATCAGATTGTCTGGAGCCACTTGTACTAATACACTGAGGCCTCGGCCTATTGTGGGGGGGGCCCCCAACCCCCTGCTAGCAGCCACCCACCAACCCTGCCAACTCAATTGAGCTAAGAACGAGGGGAGGGGGGCAGGGGAGTAAAGAAAAATAATTTGAATTCATTAATTTATCACATTTGCTACATTTTACATTATGATGATAATGGATTGGCCCCATTATAAGGTGGTGAGGAAAAGAGGAATGAGAGAGAGAGGGACTGGGAAACGGATAGGAGAGAGGGGGAGTGGGAAATGGATAGGAGAGAGGAGGAGTGGGAAATGGATGGGAGAGAGGAGGAGTGGGAAATGGATGGGAGAGAGGAGGAGTGGGAAATGGATGGGAGAGAGGAGGAGTGGGAAATGGATGGGAGAGAGGGGGAGTGGGAAATGGATAGGAGAGAAGAGGAGTGGGAAATGGATAGGAGAGAGGGGGGAGTGGGAAATGGATGGGAGGAGGAGGAGTGGGAAATGGATAAGAGAGAGAGGAGTGGGAAATGGATGGGAGAATGGATGGATGGGAGAGAGGAGGAGTGGGAAATGGATGGGAGAGAGGAGGAGTGGGAAATGGATGGGAGAGAGGAGGAGTGGGAAATGGATGGGAGAGAGGAGGAGTGGGAAATGGATAGGAGAGAGGAGGAGTGGGAAATGGATGGGAGAGAGGAGGAGTGGGAAATGGATGGGAGAGAGGGGGAGTGGGAAATGGATGGGAGAGAGGAGGAGTGGGAAATGGATAGGAGAGAGGGGGAGGAAATGGATGGGAGAGGGGAGGAGTGGGAAATGGATGGGAGAGAGGGGGAGTGGGAAATGGATGGGAGAGAGGGACTGGGAAATGGATGGGAGAGAGGGGGAGTGGGAAATGGATGGGAGAGAGGGGGAGTGGGAAATGGATGGGAGAGAGGAGGAGTGGGAAATGGATGGGAGAGAGGGAGTGACAGAGAGGGGGAGTGGGAAACAGATAGGAAAGAGGGAGTGAGAGAAAAGGGTAGTGGGGAAAGGATAGGAGATAGGGAACGAGGGCAGAGGGGAAGTGGGGAAAGGATAGAGGAGAGGAGGAGTTGGAAACAGAGAGGGAATGAGAGAGATGTAACAGGAGAAAAACCTTCTTTACACAGGTCTGGTCTGTAGCCATAGTCAGGTTCAAGTTGTCATCCACACGGACAGACAAACAGCACAGTGAATGGACTGGCTTTGGTGGATCAGGGGTTGGTGCTGCTTGGCACACAAACACTTAGCACTCGTTCCCTGCGAAGCCCGTGGTGGCCCCCAAATCCCTACATTTGTCCGAACAAATTGGCTGGGCCCTGGGTCTTGTTTGCCGAGCTCTGCCGTGTTGATGAAGAGGGGTTTGGGGGGCAGCAGGAGAATGCCCTTTCACAGACCAGGGCTCATGGGAACAGAATAAATAGATATCCTTGGTCTGACATAGGGCCTCACAGGACTCATTTAGATGTATTGTGAGATGAGCAAATGCATATGTTCATGTTCGCAATAGAAAACAACTATCACCTGTTGAGTCAGGGAACATTCAGTCAGTCGGCTGGATTTACTCAGATCCACAAGACACTTTACGGACAATTATCAGGGCAATGAGCATTGGTGGGAAAAGTACCCCTTTTATACCATACTGTAGTAAAAGTAAAGATATTTTAATAGAAAATGACTCAAGTAAAACTGAAAGTCACCACGTAAAATACTACTTGAGTAAAAATGAAAAAGTATTTGGTTTTAAAAAAGTATCAAAAGTAAATGTAAAACTGTAAATCATTTCAAATTTGTGATATTAAGCAAACCAGACGGCGCCATTTTTCTTGTGTTTTTAATATGTGGATAGCCAGGGTCACACTCCAACACTCAGACATCATTTACAAACCAAGCATGTGTGTTTAGTGAGTCCGCCAGATCAGAGGAAGTAGGGACGACCAGGGATGTTCTCTTGATAAGTGCGTGAATTGGAACATTTTCCTGTCAAAATGTAACGAGTACTTTTGGGTGTCAGGGAAAATATACGGAGTAAAAATAACCTTATTGTTACTAAGGAATACAGTATAGTGATGTAGAAGTTGTCAAAAATATATACATAGTAAAGTAAAGTACAGACACCAAAAAAAACTCCTTAAGTAGTACTTTAAAGTAAGTACGTTACACTGACTCATATGAAATCCACAAGAGTATAACAGAATCATACAGATGAAACCCGAAACACAAACACGAGGCTTATGAAGTCCAGATCAAACAGACAAATGCACTTTTAACAGCTCAAACCATTAATGTTGGTTCATATGGATCACATTGATCAACAAGGAGAGTCGGCTGGGAGTGGAACCCACCCATCCAAGGTCAGAGGTCTCTAGAAATCAAATGAAAGCACGTGGTATTTGTCATGTGCTTTGTAAACAACAGGTGTAGACTAATAGTAAATAGTAAATGCAGAGAGAATAGAACATCAAAACAAGTAATGATAAATACTCAATGAGTAATGATAACTTGGCTATATACAGGTGGTAAATGAGCTGAGGTCCTGGGCACAATGAAGGCTTGGCATCCCGCAGAGATCAATTAATAGCAAAACCACATGTTGAGGACAGAGTGCTATGGTTTCTGCCTGTGTGTGTGTGTGTGTGTGATTAAAGGAACTGGGAGGACCCTGAGGAAATGACGGTGCCGGTGGGCTGCACCCAACTCCCTTTGAACAGTAGTTAGTGTAGCGTGGCACCATACGAACACCGGCCCTACAGCCAGGCACCATACGAACACCGGCCCTACAGCCAGGCACCATACGAACACAGGCCCTACAGCCAGGCACCATATGAACACCGGCCCTACAGCCAGGCTCTATATGAACACCGGCCTTACAGCCAGGCACCATACGATCACCGGCCCTACAGCCAGGACCATACGAACACCGGCCTTACAGCCAGGCTCTATACGAACACCGGCCTTACAGCCAGGCTCTATACGATCACCGGCCCTACAGCCAGGCTCTATACGATCACCGGCCTTACAGCCAGACTCTATACGAACACCGGCCCTACAGCCAGGCTCTATACGAACACCGGCCTTACAGCCAGACTCTATACGAACACCGGCCTTACAGCCAGGCTCTATATACGATCACCGGCCCTACAGCCAGGCTCTATACGAACACCGGCCCTACAGCCAGACTCTATACGATCACCGGCCTTACAGCAAGACTCTATATGAACACCGGCCCTACAGCCAGGATCTATACGAACACCGGCCCTACAGCCAGGCACTATACGATCACCGGCCCTACAGCCAGACTCTATACGAACACCGGCCCTACAGCCAGACTCTATACGATCACCGGCCCTACAGCCAGACTCTATACGATCACCGGCCCTACAGCCAGACTCTATACGATCACCGGCCCTACAGCCAGACTCTATACGATCACCGGCCCTACAGCCAGGCTCTATACGATCACCGGCCCTACAGCCAGGCTCTATACGATCACCGGCCCTACAGCCAGGCTCTATACGATCACCGGCCCTACAGCCAGGCTCTATACGAACACCGGCCCTACAGCCAGGATCTATACGAACACCGGCACTACAGCCAGGATCTATACGATCACCGGCCCTACAGCCAGGCACTATACGATCACCGGCCCTACAGCCAGGCTCTATACGATCACCGGCCCTACAGCCAGGCTCTATACGATCACCGGCCCTACAGCCAGGCTCTATACGATCACCGGCCCTACAGCCAGGCACTATACGATCACCGGCCCTACAGCCAGGCTCTATACGATCACCGGCCCTACAGCCAGACTCTATATGATCACCGGCCCTACAGCCAGGCTCTATACGATCACCGGCCCTACAGCCAGGCTCTATACGATCACCGGCCCTACAGCCAAACTCTATACGAACACCGGCCCTACAGCCAGGATCTATACGAACACCGGCACTACAGCCAGGATCTATACGAACACCGGCCCTACAGCCAGGATCTATACGATCACCGGCCCTACAGCCAGGCACTATACGATCACCGGCCCTACAGCCAGGCACTATACGATCACCGGCCCTACAGCCAGGCACCATACGATCACCGGCCCTACAGCCAGGCACTATGACTAATCCTGTTGGGACCATTCACACCCCTCCACAGGGGCTCGTAACACCCAACTATCGCCACCCAAGGATGGGCTGACCTGTGGTAGCATCCAAATACCCCTGCTGCCCAGGGGGGCGTTCTGGCTCATACCAACACTGATGTCGGGGGCAATAGAGAATTAACATACTGATAACTAAAAAGATAGCTGTTATATATAACTGCTGGTAGAATCTTAACTTGAGATGTGTGCATTCATAGAATAAATTGAATCAAGGTGTCTAATGCAGGGCTAGTACCACAATGTGTAACGTTGGCGGACCAGGGTTAAGAAACAGTGGCCGACAATGCTGACCTAGCGACTAATTGGTCACCACCCACAACAATGGCAGGAATATCCCAGGAATGACCTCTGAACATGATGATGGGATAATGATGGTGATAAATAACCAATAGTCGACAGAAAGACAGTGGATGGCAGTACGATGGATGACAGACAGTGGATGGCAGTACCATGGATGACAGACAGTTGATGGCAGTACCATGGATGACAGAAAGACAGTTGATGGCAGTACCATGGATGACAGACTATGGCAGTACCATGGATGACAGACAGTGGATGGCAGTACCATGGATGACAGAAAGACAGTGGATGGCAGTACCATGGATAACAGACAGTGGATGGCAGTACCATGGATGACAGACAGTTGATGGCAGTACCATGGATGACAGACAGTGGATGGCATACCATGGATGACAGAAAAGATGGCTGTACCATGGATGACAGACTGGATGGCAGTACCATGGATGACAGAAAGACAGTTGATGCAGTACCATGGATGACAGACAGATGGCAGTTGACAGAAGTGGATGGCAGTACCATGGATGACAGAAAGACAGTGGATGGCAGTACCATGGATGTGTAGACGTGGATGGCAGTACCATGGATGACAGACAGTTGATGGCAGTACCATGGATGACAGAAAGACAGTTGATGGCAGTACCATGGATGACAGAAAGACAATGGATGACAGACAGACAGTGGATGGCAGTACCATGGATGACAGACTGGCAGTACCATGGATGACAGACAGATGGCAGTACCATGGATGACAGAAAGACAGTGGATGGCAGTACCATGGATGACAGACAGTCGATGGCAGTACCATGGATGACAGACAGTCGATGGCAGTACCATGGATGACAGCCAGATAGTGGATGGCAGTACCATGGATGACAGAAAGACAGTTGATGGCAGTACCATGGATGACAGACAGTGGATGGCAGTACCATGGATGACAGACAGTGGATGGCAATACCATGGATGACAGACAGACAGTTGATGGCAGTACCATGGATGACAGCCAGACAGTTTATGGCAGTACCATGGATGACAGACAGTGGATGGCAGTACCATGGATGACAGACAGACAGTGGATGGCAGTACCATGGATGACAGACAGACAGTGGATGGCAGTACCATGGATGACAGACAGACAGTTTATGGCAGTACCATGGATGACAGACAGACAGTGGATGGCAGTATGACCATGGATGGATGACAGACAGACAGTGGATGGCAGTACCATGGATGACAGACAGACAGTGGATGGCAGTACCATGGATGACAGACAGACAGTGGATGGCAGTACCATGGATGACAGACAGACAGTGGATGGCAGTACCATGGATGACAGACAGACAGTGGATGGCAGTACCATGGATGACAGACAGACAGTGGATGGCAGTACCATGGATGACAGACAGACAGTGGATGGCAGTACCATGGATGACAGACAGACAGTGGATGGCAGTACCATGGATGACAGACAGACAGTGGATGGCAGTACCATGGATGACAGACAGACAGTGGATGGCAGTACCATGGATGACAGACAGACAGTTGATGGCAGTACCATGGATGACAGCCAGACAGTGGATGGCAGTACCATGGATGACAGCCAGACAGTGGATGGCAGTACCATGGATGACAGACAGACAGTTGATGGCAGTACCATAGAAGTTAACAGATGACAGTACAATGGATGACAGTACTATGGATGACAGGTTATTGGCAGTACCATGGATGACAGACAGCATCACTGTAATTATATAAAGAAGTGTGAAAATTTAAGCTTCAAAACTCACTGGAACCCAAACAAAGATTGTGCCACAAGTTTCAAGTAAAGGTGGGAGTCCTCTTTCAATAGAGGGACTGAGATGTGATTTGACGAGTTGGTGCAGAACAAGAGGCACTGGTTGAGTGGTAAACGGTTGTGAGGAGTTCGCTCTGACCTCTCTCTCTCTTCACAAGTCCTTGTAGCCTCACAAGAGCCTCCTCTAGATATGGAGCCCATCTGTGACCACCTGTCAATCACTCCTGACCCATCAAAGGAGGAAGGACAGCCCAGCAGCAGCTCCAACCCTCTCAGGGATACTGGCCCGACCCATCTTCCCTCTGCACAGATCAGATTCTCCATTACATTCCCTTTTAAGCATAGTGATCTTGAAACAGGGCATCTGAGTTCGCAGGCCATACCGGATAGAATATAGCGAGGAAAGCTAGAGGAGAACGTTTTGCTGAAACAACAGTGGGACAGATTTGAACCCATGCTGCAGTGATATATGTTTCACAGAGGCAACAGCTTAGACTTCTAGACCACCCTAGACCACCATAGAACACTCTAGATCACCCTAGAACACACCAGAACACCCTAGAACACTCTAGACCATCCTAGACCACTCTAGACCACCCTAGAACACCCTAGACCAACCTAGAACACTCTAGACCACCCTAGAACACCCTTGACCACCATAGACAACTCTAGACCACCCCAGAACACTCTAGAACACCATAGAACACCCTAGAACACTCTAGACCACCCTAGACCACCCTTGACCACAGGCCATAATTTATTCTAAGTGATGACATTACCTTATTTATAACATGGACATTTGGGGATATTACTCTGCCCACAATGGAACCAATTATGCAAAGAAAACACAGCTAATTCCATAGAGAAAGAGAGAGAGACAGACAGACAGACAGACAGACAGACAGACAGACAGAGAGACAGATAAAGAGAGAGAGAGACAGACAGAGAAAGACAGAAAGAGAGAGAGAGACACAGAGAGAGAGAGAGAGAGAGAGAGAGAGAGAGAGAGAGAGAGAGAGAGAGAGAGAGAGAGAGAGAGAGAGAGAGAGAGAGAGAGAGAGAGAGAGGAATCTGTATACATTTGCATTGGCACCGAGTGGCTCATGGTCTGTTATTGCCATCTGCTGGACAATAAAGAAACTGGTCGTGCTTCACTACATTAGGCTTCAGGTCTGTCGAGATCCTCAAACAGGGAAATGTATTTATAGATGAGCTTATTTTGGAATGGTTTAACAAGGTGGTGCTCCTGGGCATGACCCAAAACACTTTGCATCATACTTGCATCACTGCCTGGTACGGCAATTGCTCGGCCTCCGACCGCAAGGCACTTCAGAGGGTAGTGCGTACGACCCAGTACATCACTGGGGCAAAGCTGCCTGCCATCCAGTAGAGCCTCTCTACTGTATAAATGCCCTGTAGTGTATATAGCGTCGCTACTGTATATAGCCTCTCTACTGTATATAGCCTCCCTACTGTATATAGCCTCCCTACTGTATATAGCCTCGCTACTGTATATAGCCTCTCTACTGTATATAGCCTCTACTGTATATAGCCTCTCTACTGTATAGTGCCTCTCTACTGTATATTGCCTCTCTACTGTATATAGCCTCCCTACTGTATATAGCCTCCCTACTGTATATAGCCTCGCTACTGTATATAGCCTCTCTACTGTATATAGCCTCTACTGTATATAGCCTCTCTACTGTATAGTGCCTCTCTACTGTATATAGCCTCTCTACTGTATATAGCCTCCCTACTGTATATAGCCTCCCTACTGTATATAGCCTCCTACTGTATATAGCCTCTCTACTGTATATAGCCTCTACTGTATATAGCCTCTCTACTGTATAGTGCCTCTCTACTGTATATAGCCTCTCTACTGTATATAGCCTCTCTACTGTATATTGCCTCTCTACTGTATATAGCCTCTACTGTATATAGCCTCTCTACTGTATATAGCCTCTACTGTATATAGCCTCTCTACTGTATATAGCCTCTACTGTATATAGCCTCTCTACTGTATATAGCCTCTCTACTGTATATAGCCTCCTACTGTATATAGCCTCTCTACTGTATATAGCCTCTCTACTGTATATAGCCTCTACTGTATATAGCCTCTCTACTGTATATGCCTCTCTACTGTATATAGCCTCTCTACTGTATATAGCCTCCTACTGTATATAGCCTCCCTACTGTATATAGCCTCTACTGTATATAGCCTCTCTACTGTATATAGCCTCTACTGTATATAGCCTCTCTACTGTATAGTGCCTCTCTACTGTATATAGCCTCTCTACTGTATATAGCCTCCCTACTGTATATAGCCTCCCTACTGTATATAGCCTCGCTACTGTATATAGCCTCTCTACTGTATATAGCCTCTACTGTATATAGCCTCTCTACTGTATAGTGCCTCTCTACTGTATATAGCCTCTCTACTGTATATAGCCTCTACTGTATATAGCCTCCTACTGTATATAGCCTCCTACTGTATATAGCCTCTCTACTGTATATAGCCTCTACTGTATATAGCCTCTCTACTGTATATAGCCTCTCTACTGTATATAGCCTCTCTACTGTATATAGCCTCTACTGTATATAGCCTCTCTACTGTATATAGCCTCTCTACTGTATATAGCCTCTCGACTGTATATAGCCTCTCTACTATATATATAGCCTCTCTACTGTATATAGCCTCTCTACTGTATATAACCTCTACTGTATATAGCCTCTCTACTGTATATAGCCTCTCTACTATATATATAGCCCCTCTGCTGTATATAGCCTCTCTACTATATATATAGCCTCTCTACTGTATATAGCCTCTCTACTGTATATAGCCTCTCTACTGTATATAGCCTCTCTACTACACCAGTTGTATTCAGCATTTCACTGTAAGGTCTACTACACCTGTTGTATTCAGCGTTTCACTGTAAGGTCATCTACACCTGTTGTATTTAGCATTTCGCTGTAAGGTCTACTACACCTGTTGTATTCAGCATTTCACTGTAAGATCTACTACACCTGTTGTATTCAGCATTTCACAATGAGGTCTACAACACCTGTTGTATTCAGCATTTCACTGTAAGGTCTACTACACCTGTTGTATTCAGCATTTCACTGTAAGGTCTACTACACCTGTTGTATTCAGCATTTCGCTGTAAGGTCTACTACACCTGTTGTATTCAGCATTTCACTGTAAGATCTACTACACCTGTTGTATTCAGCATTTCACAATGAGGTCTACAACACCTGTTGTATTCAGCATTTCACTGTAAGGTCTACTACACCTGTTGTATTCAGCATTTCACTTGAGGTCTACACCTGTATTCAGCATTTCACTGTAAGGTCTACTACACCTGTTGTATTCAGCATTTCACTGTAAGGTCTACTACACCTGTTGTTTTCAGCATTTCACTGTAAGGTCTACTACACCTGTTGTATTCAGCATTTCACTGTGAGGTCTACTACACCTGTTGTATTCAGCATTTCACTGTAAGGTCTACTACACCTGTTGTATTCAGCATTTCACTGTAAGGTCTACTACACCTGTTGTATTCAGCATTTCACTGTAAGGTTCTACTACACCTGTTGTATTCAGCATTTCACTGTAAGGTTCTACTACACCTGTTGTATTCAGCATTTCACTGTAAGGTCTACTACACCTGTTGTATTCAGCATTTCACTGTAAGGTTCTACTACACCTGTTGTATTCAGCATTTCACTGTAAGGTCTACTACACCTGCTGTATTCAGCATTTCACTGTAAGGTCTACTACACCTGTTGTATTCAGCATTTCACTGTAAGGTCTACTACACCTGTTGTATTCAGCATTTCACTGTAAGGTTCTACTACACCTGTTGTATTCAGCATTTCACTGTAAGGTTCTACTACACCTGTTGTATTCAGCATTTCACTGTAAGGTCTACTACACCTGCTGTATTCAGCATTTGACTGTAAGGTCTACTACACCTGTTGTATTCAGCATTTGACTGTAAGGTCTACCTTATTATTATATTATATTATTATATTAGAGAGACAGAGAAACATACAGATCAGTATGAGAGAGACATAGAGACATGTAGATCCGTATGAGAAAGACAGAGAGACATGTAGATCAGTATAAGAGAGACAGAGAGACATGTAGATCAGTATGAGAGAGACAGAGAGACATGTAGATCAGTCAGAGACAGAGAGACATGTAGATCAGTATGAGAAGGACAGAGAGACATGTAGATCAGTCAGAGAGAGACAGAGAGACATGTAGATCAGTCAGAGAGAGACAGAGAGACATGTAGATCAGTATAAGAGAGACAGAGAGACATGTAGATCAGTCAGAGAGAGACAGAGAGATATGTAGATCAGTATGAGAGGGACAGAGAGACATGTAGATCAGTCAGAGAAAGACAGAGAGACATGTAGATCAGTATAAGAGAGACAGAGAGACATACAGACCAGTCAGAGAGAGACAGAGAGACATACAGATCAGTATGAGAAGGACAGAGATACATGTAGATCAGTATAAGAGAGACAGAGAGACATGTAGATCAGTCAGAGAGAGACAGAGAGACATGTAGATCAGTATGAGAGGGACAGAGAGACATGTAGATCAGTCAGAGAAAGACAGAGAGACATGTAGATCAGTATGAGAAGGACAGAGATACATGTAGATCAGTCAGAGAGAGACAGAGAGACATGTAGATCAGTCAGAGAGAGACAGAGAGACATGTAGATCAGTATAAGAGAGACAGAGAGACATACAGACCAGTCAGAGAGAGACAGAGAGACATACAGATCAGTATGAGAGGGACAGAGAGACATGTAGATCAGTCAGAGAGAGACAGAGAGACATGTAGATCAGTCAGAGAGAGACATAGAGACATGTAGATCAGTATAAGAGAGACAGAGAGACATACAGATCAGTCAGAGAGACATGTAGATCAGTATGAGAGAGACAGAGAGACATGTAGATCAGTCAGAGAGAGACAGAGAGACATGTAGATCAGTCAGAGAGAGACAGAGAGACATACAGATCAGTATGAGAGAGACAGAGACACAAATAGTAGATAATAGTTGATTGAGTCCTTCGGTATGTGAGACACCATAGTAGATAATAGTTGATTGAGTCCTTCGGTATGTGAGACACCATAGTAGATAATAGTTGATTGAGTCCTTCGGTATGTGAGACACCATAGTAGATAATAGTTGATTGAGTCCTTCGGTATGTGAGACACCATAGTAGATAATAGTTGATTGAGTCCTTCGGTATGTGAGACACCATAGTAGATAATAGTTGATTGAGTCCTTCGGTATGTGAGACACCATAGTAGATAATAGTTGATTGAGTCCTTCGGTATGTGAGACACCATAGTAGATAATAGTTGATTGAGTCCTTCGGTATGTGAGACACCATGAACGATAATTTTAATGGGAAACTGTTCAGTTCAGACGATAAGAAAGCGAACGTTCCGCTGAGGGGCGGGGCTGGAGAAATGTGGGCAGAGCTTCAGACACAGCGACTAATCATCTATGAGATCAAAATGATAGTTTTAACTGTGATGTTGGGCTCGACATTGTTTGTTTACAAAACAATGAATTGAAGAAAGCTTTAATAAATTGCTACCTTTTAAAAGCTGTCCCAGCTACAGGCTGTTGTCTGCCTCCCAAAGCCCCCTGGGAAGATGATGGTGTCATGGTTGTAGATGTAGACAGTCAGTTTGGCCAGATCAGCGACGTTGCCCCAAGCGATGGTCAGTTTGGCCAGATCTGTGACGTTGCCCCAAGCGATGGTCAGTTTGGCCAGATCAGTGACGTTGCCCCTAGCGATGATCAGTTTGGCCAGATCTGTGACGTTGCCCCTAGTGATGGTCAGTTTGGCCAGATCTGTGACGTTGCCCCTAGTGATGGTCAGTTTGGCCAGATCTGTGACGTTGCCCCAAGCGATGGTCAGTTTGGCCAGATCATTGACGTTGCCCCTAGCGATGGTCAGTTTGGCCAGATCAGTGACGTTGCCCCGAGTGATGGTCAGTTTGGCCAGATCAGTGACGTTGCCCCAAGCGATGGTCAGTTTGGCCAGATCTGTGACGTTGCCCCGAGTGATGGTCAGTTTGGCCAGATCTGTGACGTTGCCCCAAGCGATGGTTAGTTTGGCCAGATCTGTGACGTTGCCACTAGCGATGGTCAGTTTGGCCAGATCAGTGACGTTGCCCCGAGTGATGGTCAGTTTGGCCAGATCAGTGACGTTGCCCCTAGCGATGGTCAGTTTGGCCAGATCAGTGACGTTGCCCCGAGCGATGGTCAGTTTGGCCAGATCAGTGACGTTGCCCCTAGCGATGGTCAGTTTGGCCAGATCTGTGACGTTGCCCCTAGTGATGGTCAGTTTGGCCAGATCTGTGACGTTGCCCCAAGCGATGGTCAGATTGGCCAGATCATTGACGTTGCCCCTAGCGATGGTCAGTTTGGCCAGATCAGTGACGTTGCCCCGAGTGATGGTCCGTTTGGCCAAATCAGTGATGTTGCCCCTAGTGATGGTCAGTTTGGCCAGATCTGTGACGTTGCCCCAAGCGATGGTCACTTTGGCCAGATCTGTGACGTTGCCCCTAGCGATGGTCAGTTTGGCCAGACCTGTGACGTTGCCCCTAGCGATGGTCAGTTTGGCCAGATCAGCGACGTTGACCCAAGCGATGGTCAGTTTGGCCAGATCTGTGACGTTGCCCCTAGTGATGGTCAGTTTGGCCAGATCTGTGACGTTGCCCCAAGCGATGGTCAGTTTGGCCAGATCTGTGACGTTGCCCCGAGTGATGGTCAGTTTGGCCAGATCTGTGACGTTGCCCCAAGCGATGGTTAGTTTGGCCAGATCTGTGACGTTGCCACTAGCGATGGTCAGTTTGGCCAGATCAGTGACGTTGCCCCGAGTGATGGTCAGTTTGGCCAGATCAGTGACGTTGCCCCTAGCGATGGTCAGTTTGGCCAGATCAGTGACGTTGCCCCGAGCGATGGTCAGTTTGGCCAGATCAGTGACGTTGCCCCTAGCGATGGTCAGTTTGGCCAGATCTGTGACGTTGCCCCTAGTGATGGTCAGTTTGGCCAGATCTGTGACGTTGCCCCAAGCGATGGTCAGTTTGGCCAGATCATTGACGTTGCCCCTAGCGATGGTCAGTTTGGCCAGATCAGTGACGTTGCCCCGAGTGATGGTCAGTTTGGCCAAATCAGTGATGTTGCCCCTAGTGATGGTCAGTTTGGCCAGATCTGTGACGTTGCCCCAAGCGATGGTCACTTTGGCCAGATCTGTGACGTTGCCCCTAGCGATGGTCAGTTTGGCCAGATCTGTGACGTTGCCCCTAGCGATGGTCAGTTTGGCCAGATCAGCGACGTTGACCCAAGCGATGGTCAGTTTGGCCAGATCTGTGACGTTGCCCCTAGTGATGGTCAGTTTGGCCAGATCTGTGACGTTGCCCCAAGCGATGGTCAGTTTGGCCAGATCATTGACGTTGCCCCTAGCGATGGTCAGTTTGGCCAGATCAGTGACGTTGCCCCGAGTGATGGTCAGTTTGGCCAGATCATTGACGTTGCCCCTAGCGATGGTCAGTTTGGCCAGATCTGTGACGTTGCCCCTAGCAATGGTCAGTTTGGCCAGATCTGTGACGTTGCCCCTAGCGATGGTCAGTTTGGCCAGATCGGCGACGTTGCCCCTAGCGATGGTCAGTTTGGCCAAATCTGTGACGTTGCCCAAAGCGATACGTGCAGACTCTGACAGGACATTCCTGGACTCGTTCTCAACTGGCGCTCTCTTCCCGGGGGTGATGACATACGTACATCTGGGACACATCGGGGGGTGTACATCTATACCTCTGCCTTCTGGCTTGTAGCGGTCGTGGAAAAGGAAACTTTCTTGAATCAAAAACGAATTTCTGCCCGACATAGAATTCAATGCAATTCAACGTCAGGTTTCCAGGCAACTGCTCGTAGACAAATGCACTAGACAGCGGAAAGTGAACTGCAGATGTGGTAGCTCATGTGGCAGGTTTCATGCAGTCGTGCAGGGATAACTAGCTATGCCAAACATGAAATTATTTTAGCTAGCTATCATGCAATGAAAATACAACAAGAGGTTTTGCGTCTGTAAAATGTTATTAGTGACCCGACGGTGAATCGTTTATTTTCTTTCACGTGAATTTAGATTTCACCTGGAAAATCTTTCAACTAGTTTGATAGTTACCGTAATGTTTGAAAAGTGCTTGTATTGGCTCTCATATCTGGTCCCCTCGACATAAACCAAATACAAAATGAACAGCATACAGCCGTAATTACGGTACATTCTTATTTGCTGATTGTCCGTCTATTAATGATTTCACGAGGCTACAGCACCCCCATGTGGCCCAGTGATGACAACGCATACAATAATTGACCTTGGGCAAAATTTACACAGACTCCCCATGTCAATAGACCCCCCCACACAAAAGCAATCAGACATAAAAAGTGAGGGATCATTTGCCACCTATATAATTCTACTAATATCTTGAATCTTTACGACAATCTTTCATATGAATCAATCTCAACAAGAGTATTTGAAAATAGAGATAAACAGAAATAGAAACCAGTCAAATTAGACAAGTTCTGTTTGGTGTTGTCATTTATCTTTATTATATAGAACACTAATCAGAAGGAATCTACGCCCTCGATAACTTTCCACGTCAACCTTTTGGGACGGGACCATAACAAAATGATACCGACTCATAGGGGGAAAACTGCAGCACATTAAAAGAGGGACAATAGACAATGGCAATGTGTGTTGGAGGTAAGAGACAGTTGATATATCAGTTTAAAAGAAGAGGAGAATGACATCATAATGACTATAGTGACGGGGTGGATGAACCACTTGGTTGTTGCTGTTGTTGTTGCTGTTGTTGCTGTTGTTGCTGTTGTTGTTGTTGCTGTTGTTGTTGTTGCTGCTTCCTGCTGTTGTTGCTGTTACTGTTGTTGCTCTTGTTGTTGTTGTTGTTGCTGCTGTTGTTGCTCTTGCTGCTGTTGTTGCTCTTGTTGTTGTTGTTGTTGTTGTTGTTGTTGTTGCTTCTGCTGCTGCTGCTGTTGTTGTTGTTGTTGTTGTAGATAAATTGATTCTGTCTACTTTCTCAGCCTCTAGTGGTCACAGCCAAACAGCTCCAGGGCTGTCTTGTGCTCCTCGGGAATAGCCTTGGCCATCAGCATGACCATGACGCTCTGAAAGTGGAAGTAGTGGTTTCCCTTGAACAGCCTCACGCCCTCTGGGCCGCACATCGCAGCGTCCACCTTGTTGAAGAGTGTCAAGGAGCCTTCGTTAACTGGAACAGGTGGGGACGCCTTCAGGTCAACATCGTAGACTGTCTGACCTGGGATGGGGGGGAGGGAGGGAGGGAGAAGCTCAATCAATGCATCCGTCTCTCATTTATGCCCATCTCTGAGTGACACACGTTTACGGGGAGTACCTGTCAGTGGGACTATGTCTCCATCTATTGGCCTTCGTTTGTATTGCACCGTGAGTCCATGTTGATTTGTTGCCTTTGAACATGGCTGCAGTGATTTGCCCATGCAGTTGATAATGTAGGTGACTATCGGCCACACGGTTACCTTTAATGACGTGAGCGATGTGGTGGTCCTGGCACACGAAGGCAGCGTCGATAGGGCCCTCCACTCCCAGCACCTCCTTCAGGGGTTTGGGGTACCCGTCCAGGTGGGTGTGGGGTTCCCCAACTTTGTAAACATACACCTTGTCATCCTGCACACAATGAGAGAAGTGTTGGTTTATAACTGGATTTGATCTAGTGATTTTATTTGACAGCTTAAAGGAAATGGTGTATTGCCCTAGTTTTATTATCTCTTGACGAGTTTTTAAAATGTGTACATTTATATATATATATATATTTTTTTTAAGTGTATGGTGCAACACATTACATAGATACAGACATGAACACGGTTCTATAGTTAACCATCAAACCCACAACTAATGTACTGGGGCTTGATTGAACCGGAGTTACCTCTCATTCAGAAAATCTGTTATTTAACTGGGGCTTGATTGAACCAGTTACCTCTCATTCAGAAAATCTGTTATTTAACTGGGGCTTGATTGAACCAGTTACCTCTCATTCAGAAAATCT
>NC_068454.1:4292517-4367517 GCF_023373465.1 Oncorhynchus keta | reverse complement strand
CTCTACTCAGAGCAACTCATCCTCTACTCAGAGAAACATATCCCCTACTCAGAGCAACTCATTCTCTACTCAGAGAAACATATCCTCTACTCAGAGAAACATATCCTCTACTCAGAGCAACTCATTCTCTACTCAGAGCAACTCACCCTCTACTCATGCTCTACTCAGAGCAACTCACCCTCTACTCATCCTCTACTCAGAGCAACTCATCATCTAATCATCCTCTAATCATCCTGTACTCATCCTCTACTCAGAGAATGTCGTCCTCTACTCAGAGAAACTCATCCTCTACTCAGAGCAACTCATCCTCTACTCAGAGAAACTCATCCTCTACTCAGAGCAACTCATCCTCTACTCAGAGAAACTCATCCTCTACTCAGAGAATGTCGTCCTCTACTCAGAGAAACATATCATCAACTCAGAGAAACTCCTCCTCTACTCAGAGAATGTCATCCTCTACTCAGAGCAACAATATCACTTTTATGAGTCCTTGATGGAGGGGAATTTGAAATGTTCATTATAACTTTCATGAACATGTATGAGTTCTTTAGAACAACATTAGAACATGTATGAGTTCTTTAGAACAACATTAGAACATGTATGAGTTCTTTAGAACAACATTAGAACATGTATGAGTTCTTTAGAACCACATTATATATGGACTGTACCAAGTGTTTCTAAGGGATGCAGTATATATGGACTGTACCAAGTGTTTCTAAGGTATGCAGTATATATGGACTGTACCAAGTGTTTCTAAGGTATGCAGTATATATGGACTGTACCAAGTGTTTCTAAGGGATGCAGTATATATGGACTGTACCAAGTGTTTCTAAGGTATGCAGTATATATGGACTGTACCAAGTGTTTCTAAGGTATGCAGTATATATGGACTGTACCAAGTGTTTCTAAGGTATGCAGTATATATGGACTGTACCAAGTGTTTCTAAGGGATGCAGTATATATGGACTGTACCAAGTGTTTCTAAGGTATGCAGTATATATGGACTGTACCAAGTGTTTTAAGGTATGCAGTATATATGGACTGTACCAAGTGTTTCTAAGGTATGCAGTATATATGGACTGTACCAAGCGTTTCTAAGGTATGCAGTATATATGGACTGTACCAAGTGTTTCTAAGGGATGCAGTATATATGGACTGTACCAAGTGTTTCTAAGGTATGCAGTATATATGGACTGTACCAGGTGTTGGTAAGGTATGGACTGTACCAAGTGTTTCTAAGGTATGCAGTATATATGGACTGTACCAGGTGTTGGTAAGGTATGGACTGTACCAGGTGTTGTTAAGGTATGGACTGTACCAGGTGTTGGTAAGGTATGGACTGTACCAGGTGTTGTTAAGGTATGGACTGTACCAGGTGTTGTTAAGGTATGAACTGTACCAGGTGTTGGTAAGGTATGGACTGTACCAGGTGTTGTTAAGGTATGGACTGTACCAAGTGTTTCTAAGGTATGCAGTATATATGGACTGTACCAGGTGTTGGTAAGGTATGAACTGTACCAGGTGTTGTTAAGGTATGGACTGTACCAGGTGTTGGTAAGGTATGAACTGTACCAGGTGTTGGTAAGGTATGGACTGTACCAGGTGTTGTTAAGGTATGGACTGTACCAGGTGTTGGTAAGGTATGAACTGTACCAGGTGTTGTTAAGGTATGGACTGTACCAGGTGTTGTTAAGGTATGGACTGTACCAGGTGTTGGTAAGGTATGAACTGTACCAGGTGTTGGTAAGGTATGGACTGTACCAGGTGTTGGTAAGGTATGAACTGTACCAGCTGTTGGTAAGGTATGGACTGTACCAGGTGTTGGTAAGGTATGAACTGTACCAGGTGTTGGTAAGGTATGGACTGTACCAAGTGTTTTAAGGGGACTGTACCAGGTGTTGTTAAGGTATGGACTGTACCAGGTGTTGTTAAGGTATGGACTGTACCAGGTGTTGTTAAGGTATGGACTGTACCAGGTGTTGGTAAGGTATGGACTGTACCAGGTGTTGTTAAGGTATGAACTGTACCAGGTGTTGTTAAGGTATGGACTGTACCAGGTGTTGTTAAGGTATGGACTGTACCAGGTGTTGGTAAGGTATGAACTGTACCAGGTGTTGGTAAGGTATGGACTGTACCAGGTGTTGGTAAGGTATGAACTGTACCAGGTGTTGGTAAGGTATGGACTGTACCAGGTGTTGGTAAGGTATGAACTGTACCAGGTGTTGGTAAGGTATGGACTGTACCAGGTGTTGTTAAGGTATGGACTGTACCAGGTGTTGTTATATGGACTGTACCAGGTGTTGTTAAGGTATGGACTGTACCAGGTGTTGTTAAGGTATGGACTGTACCAGGTGTTGGTAAGGTATGGACTGTACCAGGTGTTGTTAAGGTATGGACTGTACCAGGTGTTGTTAAGGTATGGACTGTACCAGGTGTTGTTAAGGTATGGACTGTACCAGGTGTTGGTAAGGTATGGACTGTACCAGGTGTTGTTAAGGTATGGACTGTACCAGGTGTTGTTAAGGTATGGACTGTACCAGGTGTTGTTAAGGTATGGACTGTACCAGGTGTTGTTAAGGTATGAACTGTACCAGGTGTTGGTAAGGTATGGACTGTACCAGGTGTTGTTAAGGTATGGACTGTACCAGGTGTTGTTAAGGTATGAACTGTACCAGGTGTTGGTAAGGTATGGACTGTACCAGGTGTTGTTAAGGTATGGACTGTACCAGGTGTTGGTAAGGTATGGACTGTACCAGGTGTTGTTAAGGTATGGACTGTACCAGGTGTTGTTAAGGTATGGACTGTACCAGCATGAAGAAGATGTGGTCATGCTCAGTGGGTTTGTCTGGAAAGTGCATGAGGAAGGCAGCGTCCACGTGCCCCAGATGGTGATGGTCATCCAGCTCAGCGAATGATTGGTTGGAGAGCTCGGCTTTGCCATGGAAACCCTTGAACACATGGCCACCTGGCAGGGAACACATTTGGTCAGCCACCATGGGAACAGAGAAAAGGACATTCCACAGAGCCAACCCCTAGTTTCCTCAACTTGCTTACAAAACTACAAAACTTACAACATGGTCCTTCTGTGGCTCAGTTGGTAGAGCATTTGTAACGCCAGGGTAGTGGGTTCGATTCCGGGACCACCCAAAATGTATGCACACATGACTGTAAGTTTTGGATAAAAGCGTCAGCTAAATGGCATATATTATTATTATATTATTAAAACTTATTCAGTATGCATTAATAGCTAGACAATGTGGATTGGACACCCCTTGGAGTCTGGTTCCTCTGTAGGTTTCTTCCTATGTTCCTGCCTTCTAGGGGAGTTTATCCGAGCCACTATGATTCTGCATTACTTCCTCTCTGGGGTTGTTAGGCTGGGTATCTGTAAAGCACTTTGTGACAACTGAAAAAGGGCTTTATAAAATAGATTTGATAAAGCCTACTGCTGAAGAGCACCTGTCCGATGACAAGAAAGCACATGTGACCAGAGTTGAGCGGTTGGAAATCCTGCTCATCAATCATGGAGAGGTTGATTGAATCCAGTTCTCCATGTCCTTTCCACAACAACAAAAACACGCTGCTCCAAATTCACTCCATTCATTAATAAATCACTATTTAACCAACACACGTTTATTTTTGTGACTACCTGCACTAACCAATTTTTTTTTTTTTAAGTATTTAAAACAAACCATATGGATTTTAAAGAGAAGTATTATGAATTAACAGGAAAAGGTGATTGTAAGAAGCCAAAATCATTTAAAATAGGTTACATGTCATATTGAACAGCGTATAAACACTCTGAATTAGGTCAGGAGACAGACAGGGTGTCCAAGAAGGAATGAAAATGAATTATTTTAGGCTATGTTATTTAAATTATTTCAAGGCTATAGCCTACAAAGAAGTGTGCCACAATAGACTGGTGGGGACACAATAGACTGGTAGGGACACAATAGACTGGTAGGGACACAATAGACTGGTAGGGACACAATAGACTGGTAGGGACACAATAGACTGGTAGGGACACAATAGACTGGTAGGGACACAATAGACTGGTAGGGACACAATAGACTGGTAGGGACACAATAGACTGGTAGGGACACAATAGACTGGTAGGACCACAATAGACTGGTAGGACCACAATAGACTGGTAGGGACACAATAGACTGGTAGGGACACAATAGACTGGTAGGGACACAATAGACTGGTAGGACCACAATAGACTGGTAGGGACACAATAGACTGGTAGGGCCACAATAGACTGGTAGGGACACAATAGACTGGTAGGGACACAATAGACTGGTAGGGCCACAATAGACTGGTAGGGCCACAATAGACTGGTAGGGCCACAATAGACTGGTAGGGACACAATAGACTGGTAGGGACACAATAGACTGGTAGGTGTGCCACAATAGACTGGTAGGGACACAATAGACTGGTAGGGACACAATAGACTGGTAGGACCACAATAGACTGGTAGGACCACAATAGACTGGTAGGACCACAATAGACTGGTAGGGACACAATAGACTGGTAGGTGTGCCACAATAGACTGGTAGGGCCACAATAGACTGGTAGCACCACAATAGACTGGTAGGTGTGCCACAATAGACTGGTAGGGCCACAATAGACTGGTAGGACCACAATAGACTGGTAGGGCCACAAAGGGACACAATAGACTGGTAGGGCCACAATAGGCTGGTAGGGACACAATAGACTGGTAGGACCACAATAGACTGGTAGGGACACAATAGACTGGTAGGGACACAATAGACTGGTAGGACCACAATAGACTGGTAGGACCACAATAGACTGGTAGCACCACAATAGACTGGTAGGGACACAATAGACTGGTAGGGACACAATAGACTGGTAGGGACACATAGACTGGTAGGACCACAATAGACTGGTAGGACCACAATAGACTGGTAGGGACACAATAGACTGGTAGGACCACAATAGACTGGTAGGACCACAATAGACTGGTAGAGACACAATAGACTGGTAGGACCACAATAGACTGGTAGGACCACAATAGACTGGTAGGGACACAATAGACTGGTAGGACCACAATAGACTGGTAGGACCACAATAGACTGGTAGGGACACAATAGACTGGTAGGGACACAATAGACTGGTAGGGACACAATAGACTGGTAGGGACACAATAGACTGGTAGGGACACAATAGACTGGTAGGACCACAATAGACTGGTAGGAAACACAATGACTGGTAGGGACACAATAGACTGGTAGGGACACAATAGACTGGTAGGGCCACAATAGACTGGTAGGGCCACAATAGACTGGTGGGGACACAATAGACTGGTAGGGACACAATAGACTGGTAGGGACACAATAGACTGGTAGGACCACAATAGACTGGTAGGACCACAATAGACTGGTAGGGACACAATAGACTGGTAGGGACACAATAGACTGGTAGGGCCACAATAGACTGGTAGGGACACAATAGACTGGTAGGGCCACAATAGACTGGTAGGACCACAATAGACTGGTAGGGACACAATAGACTGGTAGGGACAAAAAGCTCTCAGCATTTAAACAACATTTTGTCGTATTAAATCATTATAGTCTATAAATTGCGCATATAGGCTCTGACATATTAAGAATGAAATACACATTAAATGAAAAATGACTTATTAGTGCCTTTTGAATTGATTTTTATAAACAGGAGTCTGGCCAGTCTGGGGTTTCAGGCTCATGTGACGTTACCTGGCGGTCAGTGGGGAATCTCCTCTCCACACTTACAGAGCCACTGGGGATGATAAACATCCTTTTGGACAGTCTTGCCAGGCTAGGCAGAGATGCAAAGTTTTTATTTTTATTTTAAACGTTTCTGTAGGTAGTCTTAAATGGTTTTTTTGCCAAAATAATCCAATCGAAACGGAAAGCTCCATGAACGTGGGAATATGCCAGGACTATTGTGTCAAAATCATGTATAAATCATGTATGGCCTTTTGTATAGATACTAGATCACAATAGATCAAAACGTTTAAAAGATCAGATTTTTTTGTTTATAAATACTTTGCTACAATGACACACTTACCTACTCACCTCATTCCTTTATTTTACCTCATTCCTTTATTTTTATTTCTTTACGTATAGTAAGTACATCACTATACTTTTGGTATAAGTGTGATTTCAGCTTCGTCAATGATTCTTTAGGTGTGGACCTTTCGTGTAGCCATGACAACTGTCATATCCCGCGCGTAAAGCAATGACGTCAGGTCGGTATCCGAACAGTTCAGCACCGTACCAGCAGGTGGCAGTCAAACCTTACACATAACAGTGGACGTCTAGATCACCACACTCCCTCGTCTTTGTAAGGCTTCGAACACACCGACAGCGTAAATGTGTGTCAAAATAGGACGCAGCATCTGTCAAGCCGTCACACACATACAGTTTGCCACATATGTTTCATAAATCCAATGTGTTTTATTTATTTATTTTATTTTACCTTTATTTAACCAGGCAAGTCAGTTAAGAACAAATTCTTATTTTCAATGACGGCCTAGGAACAGTGGATTAACTGCCTGTTCAGGGGGCAGAACAACAGATTCGTACCTTGTCAGCTCAGGGGTTTGAACTTGCAACCTTCCGGTTACTAGTCCAAAGCTCTAACCACTAGGCTACCCTGCCGCCTCTACACTCTAACCACTAGGCTACCCTGCCGCCTCTACACTCTAACCACTAGGCTACCCTGCCACCTCTACACTCTAACCACTAGGCTACCCTGCCACCTCTACACTCTAACCACTAGGCTACCCTGCCACCTCTACACTCTAACCACTAGGCTACCCTGCCACCTCTACACTCTAACCACTAGGCTACCCTGCCACCTCTACACACTAACCACTAGGCTACCCTGCCACCTCTACACTCTAACCACTAGGCTACCCTGCCACCTCTACACTATAACCACTAGGCTACCCTGCCACCTCTATCTACACTCTAACCACTAGGCTACGCTCCCGCCTCTACACTCTAACCACTAGGCTACCCTGCCACCTCTACACTCTAACCACTAGGCTACCCTGCCACCTCTACACTCTAACCACTAGGCTACCCTGCCACCTCTACACTCTAACCACTAGGCTACCCTGCCACCTCTACACTCTAACCACTAGGCTACCCTGCCACCTCTACACTCTAACCACTAGGCTACCCTGCCACCTCTACACTCTAACCACTAGGCTACCCTGCCACCTCTACACACTAACCACTAGGCTACCCTGCCACCTCTACACTCTAACCACTAGGCTACCCTGCCAGCTCTACACTATAACCACTAGGCTACCCTGCCACCTCTATCTACACTCTAACCACTAGGCTACGCTCCCGCCTCTACACTCTAACCACTAGGCTACCCTGCCGCCTTCTACACTCTAACCACTAGGCTACCCTGCCGCCTCTACACTATAACCACTAGGCTACCCTGCCACCTCCACACTCTAACCACTAGGCTACCCTGCCACCTCCACACTCTAACCACTAGGCTACCCTGCCACCTCTACACTCTAACCACTAGGCTACCCTGCCACCTCTACACTCTAACCACTAGGCTACCCTGCCACCTCTACACTCTAACCACTAGGCTACCCTGCCACCTCTACACTCTAACCACTAGGCTACCCTGCCGCCTCTACACTCTAACCACTAGGCTATGCTCCCACCTCTACACTCTAACCACTAGGCTACGCTCCCACCTCTACACTCTAACCACTAGGCTACGCTCCCACCTCTACACTCTAACCACTAGGCTACGCTCCCACCTCTACACTCTAACCACTAGGCTACCCTGCCACCTCTACACTCTAACCACTAGGCTACCCTGCCGCCTCTACACTCTAACCACTAGGCTACCCTGCCGCCTCTACACTCTAACCACTAGGCTACCCTGCCACCTCTACACTCTAACCACTAGGCTACGCTCCCACCTCTACAATCTAACCACTAGGCTACCCTGCCACAGTGTATGCACCACACCCACCGAACACACTGCAACTGCCTCTCCAATGCAATGCTGCAAGGCAGACGTAGCGTTTCATTGGAAATTAACGTAATTCTGGTGAACCAAAATGTTCAAAAAATACGCTGTCGGTGTGATCGAAGTGTAAATCACCTTGATTTAGCACCTGTGTGTTTGTATGAGTTTCTTTATGAAAATATTGAGAGAATTCGTATGACAGTAGCTAAAGCAAGGGAGCTATGAGCAGCATACAAGTAGACCACAGATGCATGCTGGGACGGGGATGCCCTGAGCTCCTGTGGAGCGAAACCAGAGGGTCCGAGAAGGCCGAGGTTTGTGAATCTCGCTCAACGCTCAGCTTCTCCAGCTCTGCTCACATACTCTGTCACTCAATGCTCAGCTTCTCCAGCTCTGCTCACATACTCTGTCACTCAACGCTCAGCTTCTCCAGCTCTGCTCACATACTCTGTCACTCAATGCTCAGCTTCTCCAGCTCTGCTCACATACTCTGTCACTCAATGCTCAGCTTCTCCAGCTCTGCTCACATACTCTGTCACTCAATGCTCAGCTTCTCCAGCTCTGCTCACATACTCTGTCGCTCAACGCTCAGCTTCTCCAGCTCTGCTCACATACTCTGTCACTCAATGCTCAGCTTCTCCAGCTCTGCTCACATACTCTGTCACTCAATGCTCAGCTTCTCCAGCTCTGCTCACATACTCTGTCACTCAATGCTCAGCTTCTCCAGCTCTGCTCACATACTCTGTCGCTCAACGCTCAGCTTCTCCAGCTCTGCTCACATACTCTGTCACTCAACGCTCAGCTTCTCCAGCTCTGCTCACATACTCTGTCACTCAATGCTCAGCTTCTCCAGCTCTGCTCACATACTCTGTCACTCAACGCTCAGCTTCTCCAGCTCTGCTCACATACTCTGTCACTCAATGCTCAGCTTCTCCAGCTCTGCTCACATACTCTGTCACTCAATGCTCAGCTTCTCCAGCTCTGCTCACATACTCTGTCACTCAATGCTCAGCTTCTCCAGCTCTGCTCACATACTCTGTCGCTCAACGCTCAGCTTCTCCAGCTCTGCTCACATACTCTGTCACTCAACGCTCAGCTTCTCCAGCTCTGCTCACATACTCTGTCACTCAATGCTCAGCTTCTCCAGCTCTGCTCACATACTCTGTCACCAATGCTCAGCTTCTCCAGCTCTGCTCACATACTCTGTCGCTCAACGCTCAGCTTCTCCAGCTCTGCTCACATACTCTGTCACTCAACGCTCAGCTTCTCCAGCTCTGCTCACATACTCTGTCACTCAATGCTCAGCTTCTCCAGCTCTGCTCACATACTCTGTCACTCAATGCTCAGCTTCTCCAGCTCTGCTCACATACTCTGTCACTCAATGCTCAGCTTCTCCAGCTCTGCTCACATACTCTGTCACTCAATGCTCAGCTTCTCCAGCTCTGCTCACATACTCTGTTGCTCAATGCTCAGCTTCTCCAGCTCTGCTCACATACTCTGTCGCTCAATGCTCAGCTTCTCCAGCTCTGCTCACATACTCTGTCGCTCAATGCTCAGCTTCTCCAGCTCTGCTCACATACTCTGTCACTCAATGCTCAGCTTCTCCAGCTCTGCTCACATACTCTGTCACTCAATGCTCAGCTTCTCCAACTCCGCTCACACACTCTGCTCGTGACCAATGGCTAAATGAGTGACAATTGGTTCAAGCAGGACGAGGAGTCGTCTCTGTCCATGACTCACCCTTGAAGAAGTAAGGGATTCCTTCCTCAGTCACAGCAACAGCATCCATCTCAATCCCCTGGCAGCGGTCGAGCAAAACACCCGCGTGATCTCCATGGTCGTGTCCCTCATGTCCCTCGTCTTCTGAGGAAGCCATAGGATTAAATCAAATATTACTGTTTCATCCCACACACAGTCACCGGAGTAGATTTAGGGTGATTTTATTAAGACAAGCCCAAATGGAAGTTTTTTCCAATAAGTAAATTAGCTAGTAAAAATACAATTTTGTTTGAAGTATGTGCTAGTTCTCAAAGTGCCTTTGACCATTAATCTGCCTGGTCACTAGGCAGGGGGGAACAGGGGGGCGATGGAGGGTGGGGGGGACTTGGCAAACATCCCTTAAGTAGACCGAAACGGTGAAACATTTGTTCCCTTTTTGCATCCCTTCCTCTACAATCTCTGCTGTTACTAAAGTTCAATCAGAAACGCTGGTCTGAATGGATTGTCATTTCATTCGTCTAGTAACTCTGTAAATCACATCGCTTCCTGTCTCACTGGTTTAGCATAGCAGGTGTTTATATGGTCGTGTTTATAACGGTATCTCGTCACAATAACAGGTGTTTATATAGTAGTGTTTTTAATGATACCGCATCAGCATAGTTAGCAAACCAGGCCAAAGACCCCACAGAGACACCAATACTCCTTAAGAATGGAATGGTCTACCATGTCAAAAGGTAGCCCATTGGACAAGCCAATAAATATATGAACACAACATAGCTTAGATGGTAACATAATTTAGGGCCTTTAAGGTTGCAGTGAAACATACATAACCTGAGCGGAAACCAGATTGCATACCAGAGAGAATACAGTAGACATCAAGAAAGCCAGTCAGTTAGGATCAGCTTGATCTCCCCCTTTAAATACAGGATGAACCGTGGCTGCCTTTCAAGCAATGGGAACCTCCCCAGAGAGGAGAGACAGGTTAAAAAGGTCAGAGATAGTCAATAGCGGTGATAGGGGCAGCAACCTTAAAGAAGAAAGGGTCTAAACCATCTGACACAGATGTTGTTGTTTGTTTTTTTCATCAACAGTAGTACAATCAAGGCATGGCCTAGGACAGAGAGAGCTCTGCCAGGTGCTGAGTTATGACATCTGAATCAAGGCATGGCCTAGGACAGAGAGAGCTCTGCCAGGTGCTGAGTTATGACATCTGAATCAAGGCATGGCCTAGGACAGAGAGAGCTCTGAGTTATGACATGTGAATCAAGGCATGGCCTAGGACAGAGAGAGCTCTGTCAGGTGCTAAGTTATGACATCTGAATCAAGGCATGGCCTAGGACAGAGAGAGCTCTGTCAGGTGCTAAGTTATGACATCTGAATCAAGGCATGGCCTAGGACAGAGAGAGCTCTGCCAGGTGCTAAGTTATGACATCTGAATCAAGGCATGGCCTAGGACAGAGAGCTCTGCCAGGTGCTGAGTTATGACATCTGAATCAAGGCATGGCCTAGGACAGAGAGCTCTGCCAGGTGCTAAGTTATGACATGTGAATCAAGGCATGGCCTAGGACAGAGAGAGCTCTGTCAGGTGCTGAGTTATGACATCTGAATCAAGGCATGGCCTAGGACAGAGAGAGCTCTGCCAGGTGCTAAGTTATGACATGTGAATCAAGGCATGGCCTAGGACAGAGAGAGCTCTGTCAGGTGCTGAGTTATGACATCTGAATCAAGGCATGGCCTAGGACAGAGAGCTCTGTCAGGTGCTAAGTTATGACATCTGAATCAAGGCATGGCCTAGGACAGAGAGCTCTGCCAGGTGCTAAGTTATGACATCTGAATCAAGGCATGGCCTAGGACAGAGAGAGCTCTGTCAGGTGCTAAGTTATGACATCTGAATCAAGGCATGGCCTAGGACAGAGAGAGCTCTGCCAGGTGCTAAGTTATGACATCTGAATCAAGGCATGGCCTAGGACAGAGAGCTCTGTCAGGTGCTAAGTTATGACATCTGAATCAAGGCATGGCCTAGGACAGAAGAGCTCTGTCAGGTGCTAAGTTATGACATGTGAATCAAGGCATGGCCTAGGACAGAGAGAGCTCTGCCAGGTGCTAAGTTATGACATCTGAATCAAGGCATGGCCTAGGACAGAGAGAGCTCTGCCAGGTGCTAAGTTATGACATGTGAATCAAGGCATGGCCTAGGACAGAGAGAGCTCTGAGTTATGACATCTGAATCAAGGCATGGCTTAGGACAGAGAGAGCTCTGCCAGGTGCTAAGTTATGACATCTGAATCAAGGCATGGCCTAGGACAGAGAGAGCTCTGCCAGGTGCTAAGTTATGACATGTGAATCAAGGCATGGCCTAGGACAGAGAGAGCTCTGCCAGGTGCTGAGTTATGACATCTGAATCAAGGCATGGCCTAGGACAGAGAGAGCTCTGCCAGGTGCTAAGTTATGACATCTGAATCAAGGCATGGCCTAGGACAGAGAGAGCTCTGCCAGGTGCTAAGTTATGACATCTGAATCAAGGCATGGCCTAGGACAGAGAGAGCTCTGCCAGGTGCTAAGTTATGACATCTGAATCAAGGCATGGCCTAGGACAGAGAGAGCTCTGCCAGGTGCTAAGTTATGACATCTGAATCAAGGCATGGCCTAGGACAGAGAGAGCTCTGCCAGGTGCTGAGTTATGACATCTGAATCAAGGCATGGCCTAGGACAGAGAGAGCTCTGTCAGGTGCTAAGTTATGACATGTGAATCAAGGCATGGCCTAGGACAGAGAGAGCTCTGCCAGGTGCTGAGTTATGACATCTGAATCAAGGCATGGCCTAGGACAGAGAGAGCTCTGCCAGGTGCTAAGTTATGACATGTGAATCAAGGCATGGCCTAGGACAGAGAGAGCTCTGAGTTATGACATCTGAATCAAGGCATGGCCTAGGACAGAGAGAGCTCTGCCAGGTGCTAAGTTATGACATCTGAATCAAGGCATGGCCTAGGACAGAGAGAGCTCTGCCAGGTGCTAAGTTATGACATGTGAATCAAGGCATGGCCTAGGACAGAGAGAGCTCTGCCAGGTGCTGAGTTATGACATCTGAATCAAGGCATGGCCTAGGACAGAGAGAGCTCTGTCAGGTGCTAAGTTATGACATCTGAATCAAGGCATGGCCTAGGACAGAGAGAGCTCTGCCAGGTGCTAAGTTATGACATCTGAATCAAGGCATGGCCTAGGACAGAGAGAGCTCTGCCAGGTGCTAAGTTATGACATCTGAATCAAGGCATGGCCTAGGACAGAGAGAGCTCTGCCAGGTGCTAAGTTATGACATCTGAATCAAGGCATGGCCTAGGACAGAGAGAGCTCTGCCAGGTGCTAAGTTATGACATCTGAATCAAGGCATGGCCTAGGACAGAGAGAGCTCTGCCAGGTGCTGAGTTATGACATCTGAATCAAGGCATGGCCTAGGACAGAGAGAGCTCTGCCAGGTGCTAAGTTATGACATCTGAATCAAGGCATGGCCTAGGACAGAGAGAGCTCTGTCAGGTGCTGAGTTATGACATCTGAATCAAGGCATGGCCTAGGACAGAGAGCTCTGTCAGGTGCTAAGTTATGACATCTGAATCAAGGCATGGCCTAGGACAGAGAGAGCTCTGCCAGGTGCTAAGTTATGACATCTGAATCAAGGCATGGCCTAGGACAGAGAGAGCTCTGTCAGGTGCTAAGTTATGACATCTGAATCAAGGCATGGCCTAGGACAGAGAGCTCTGCCAGGTGCTAAGTTATGACATCTGAATCAAGGCATGGCCTAGGACAGAGAGCTCTGTCAGGTGCTAAGTTATGACATCTGAATCAAGGCATGGCCTAGGACAGAGAGAGCTCTGCCAGGTGCTAAGTTATGACATCTGAATCAAGGCATGGCCTAGGACAGAGAGAGCTCTGCCAGGTGCTAAGTTATGACATGTGAATCAAGGCATGGCCTAGGACAGAGAGAGCTCTGCCAGGTGCTAAGTTATGACATCTGAATCAAGGCATGGCCTAGGACAGAGAGAGCTCTGAGTTATGACATCTGAATCAAGGCATGGCCTAGGACAGAGAGAGCTCTGTCAGGTGCTAAGTTATGACATCTGAATCAAGGCATGGCCTAGGACAGAGAGCTCTGCCAGGTGCTAAGTTATGACATGTGAATCAAGGCATGGCCTAGGACAGAGAGCTCTGTCAGGTGCTGAGTTATGACATCTGAATCAAGGCATGGCCTAGGACAGAGAGAGCTCTGTCAGGTGCTAAGTTATGACATCTGAATCAAGGCATGGCCTAGGACAGAGAGAGCTCTGCCAGGTGCTAAGTTATGACATCTGAATCAAGGCATGGCCTAGGACAGAGAGAGCTCTGTCAGGTGCTAAGTTATGACATGTGAATCAAGGCATGGCCTAGGACAGAGAGAGCTCTGCCAGGTGCTAAGTTATGACATCTGAATCAAGGCATGGCCTAGGACAGAGAGAGCTCTGTCAGGTGCTAAGTTATGACATCTGAATCAAGGCATGGCCTAGGACAGAGAGAGCTCTGTCAGGTGCTAAGTTATGACATCTGAATCAAGGCATGGCCTAGGACAGAGAGAGCTCTGCCAGGTGCTAAGTTATGACATCTGAATCAAGGCATGGCCTAGGACAGAGAGCTCTGCCAGGTGCTAAGTTATGACATGTGAATCAAGGCATGGCCTAGGACAGAGAGAGCTCTGAGTTATGACATCTGAATCAAGGCATGGCCTAGGACAGAGAGAGCTCTGCCAGGTGCTAAGTTATGACATCTGAATCAAGGCATGGCCTAGGACAGAGAGCTCTGCCAGGTGCTAAGTTATGACATGTGAATCAAGGCATGGCCTAGGACAGAGAGAGCTCTGTCAGGTGCTGAGTTATGACATCTGAATCAAGGCATGGCCTAGGACAGAGAGAGCTCTGTCAGGTGCTAAGTTATGACATCTGAATCAAGGCATGGCCTAGGACAGAGAGAGCTCTGCCAGGTGCTAAGTTATGACATCTGAATCAAGGCATGGCCTAGGACAGAGAGCTCTGTCAGGTGCTAAGTTATGACATCTGAATCAAGGCATGGCCTAGGACAGAGAGCTCTGCCAGGTGCTAAGTTATGACATCTGAATCAAGGCATGGCCTAGGACAGAGAGAGCTCTGTCAGGTGCTAAGTTATGACATCTGAATCAAGGCATGGCCTAGGACAGAGAGAGCTCTGTCAGGTGCTAAGTTATGACATCTGAATCAAGGCATGGCCTAGGACAGAGAGAGCTCTGTCAGGTGCTAAGTTATGACATCTGAATCAAGGCATGGCCTAGGACAGAGAGAGCTCTGTCAGACAATCACTTTACTTTTTGGTGTAATTCTAATTTCTGGATAAGGTTTAAAATACAGAATGAAATCTTATGTCACATGATAGCGAAAAACACTGGGCCCTTCATAGCCTCTCCTGACACTCACCTCCCCCTTGATGTCCAGCATGGTGGTGGGCATGGCTGAGAGCCAGCACCAGGCACAGACACAGTGTCTGGGAGAGCAGATTCATGGTATCCTTCAGGTCCAGGAGTAAGTTCTGGTAAAGGTGCGTGGTCTGCGGCTGGACGGGTCTTTTATCTCTGAGCCAGGGCTGTGGGCTGTCTGTCTGTCACCTTGGACACAAAGACTGGATGAGTCAGGTGGGTAGTGCAAAGGAGGTGGGGTGTGTGTGTGTGTGTGTGTGTGTGTGTGTGTGTGTGTGTGTGTGTGTGTGTGTGTGTGTGTGTGTGTGTGTGTGTGTGTGTGTGTGTGTGTGTGTGTGTGTGTGTGTGTGTGTGTGTGCGTGTGTGTATGTGTGTGTGGTGTGTGAGTGTGTACGTGTGTGTACGTGTGTGTGTGTACGAGTGTGTGTGTGTGTGTGTACGTATGTGTGTGTGTACGTGTGTGTACGTGTGTGTGTACGTGTGTACGTGTCTGTGCGTGTACGTGTGTGTGGTGTGTGAGTGTGTACGTGTGTGTACGTGTGTGTGTGTACGAGTGTGTACGTGTGTGTACGTGTACGTGTCTGTGTGTGTGTACGTGTGTGTATGTGTGTGGTACGTGTGTGTATCTGTGTGTACGTGTGTGTACGTGTGTGTGTGTGTGTGTGTACGTGTCTGTGCGTGTACGTGTGTGTGTGTACGTGTGTGTACGTGTGTGTGTACGTGTGTGTGTGTGTGTGCGTGTGTATGTGTGTGCGTGTGTGTGTCCTTTTTTGTGCGTGTGTGCGTGTGTGCGTGTGTGTACGTGCAGTCCAGACCACAGCCGGGGGGCAGACCTGGCGTCAAATGCCGTCCCACAAAGACGCCCACACGTACGCAAACAGGGAGAGATTCTGTGTGTGCGTCTGCCATTGGTCAAGGTGAATCCATCCCTTCAATCAGATACTAGAATCAATAGAGGTAGATGTCCAGCCTTATGTTCAGTGTTATGTAAGTCATTGCAGACACTGTATCCATATACAAACATTGTGTTTTTGATCAGGGATGACTCCAGAGCATGCTTGGGGTCAGGATTACACTCAGGACTTTTCTACCCTCCGCAAGGTAAATATGTCTAAAAGACTAAAATAAATACAACCGTTGACCAGTGTACTTCAGAACCCTTTATATCGATGTTTTTGATCGGGTGAATGTTCTACAGGCCCACTGGGATAATGTGTATTTTGAGGCTTGTATTTTCAAGGGAGATCGTTCCTTTTCTGTCCGCAGACATTTTAAACATTATGAACTAGAATTAGCATAAAAGACATATGGTTTTGTAGTTAATTTACAGTTGTAGTTCATTTAATTTACAGTTGCTTACCACATCTAATTAAATTATGTAGATATGTATAAATAACTAAAGTAAATAGCCAGATGAGATCAAACCTGTGTGATTGCATGGGGAAAAACACCAATATCAATGACTCACAAGACAAGACAAAATTAATAAATTCTAAAGACAAAAATGTAATGTTGACGTTTTGGATCTGGTATCTATGTTTGCAGCACTCCTACACATTGTCAAATAGAGTCACTGAGTTCTGGGCAGAGTCAATGGGTTCTGGACAGAGTCACTGGGTTCTGGACAGAGTCACTGGGTTCTGGACAGAGTCACTGAGTTCTGGATAGAGTACCTGAGTTCTGGACAGAATCACTGGGTTCTGGACAGAGTCACTGGGTTCTGGACAGAGTACCTGAGTTCTGGACAGAGTCACTGGGTTCTGGACAGAGTCACTGGGTTCTGGACAGAAACACTGGGTTCTGAACAGAGTCACTGGATTCTGGACAGAGTCACTGAGTTCTGGACAGAATCACTGGGTTCTGGACAGAGTCACTGAGTTCTGGACAGAGCTACTGGGTTCTGGACAGAGTCACTGAGTTCTGGACAGAGTCACTGGGTTCTGGACTATAACCACTAGGTGGTCAACACCAATAATGGGGAGAGGAGACATGTAAATGCAAACGGGCAGAACAGTGTAGAGGAAATTGTCGTCAAAGCCTTTTCTAATGTTGCACATAAATACGTGTGGTTTTATTGTAGCAGTGATCTCTTTTAAAGAGGTGTGTGTGTCTGCCATTGGTCAAGGCGTAGCCTAGTGGTTAGAGTGTAGAGGCGGCAGCGTAGCCTAGTGGTTAGAGTGTAGGGGTGGCAGCGTAGCCTAGTGGTTAGAGTGTAGGGGCGGCAGCGTAGCCTAGTGGTTAGAGTGTAGAGGCGGCAGCGTAGCCTAGTGGTTAGAGTGTAGGGGCGGCAGCGTAGCCTAGTGGTTAGAGTGTAGGGGTGGCAGCGTAGCCTAGTGGTTAGAGTGTAGGGGCGGCAGCGTAGCCTAGTGGTTAGAGTGTAGAGGCGGCAGCATAGCCTAGTGGTTAGAGTGTAGGGGTGGCAGCGTAGCCTAGTGGTTAGAGTGTAGAGGGCGGCAGCGTAGCCTAGTGGTTAGAGTGTAGGGGTGGCAGCGTAGCCTAGTGGTTAGAGTGTAGGGGCGGCAGCGTAGCCTAGTGGTTAGAGTGTAGAGGCGGCAGCGTAGCCTAGTGGTTAGAGTGTAGGGGTGGCAGCGTAGCCTAGTGGTTAGAGTGTAGGGGCGGCAGCGTAGCCTAGTGGTTAGAGTGTAGAGGCGGCAGCGTAGCCTAGTGGTTAGAGTGTAGAGGCGGCAGCGTAGCCTAGTGGTTAGAGTGTAGAGGCGGCAGCGTAGCCTAGTGGTTAGAGTGTAGAGGTGGCAGCGTAGCCTAGTGGTTAGAGTGTAGAGGCGGCAGCGTAGCCTAGTGGTTAGAGTGTAGAGGCGGCAGCGTAGCCTAGTGGTTAGAGTGTAGAGGTGGCAGCGTAGCCTAGTGGTTAGAGTGTAGAGGTGGCAGGGTAGCCTAGTGGTTAGAGTGTAGAGGAGGCAGGTAGCCTAGTGGTTAGAGTGTAGAGGTGGCAGCGTAGCCTAGTGGTTAGAGCGTAGGACGAGTAACCTGAAAGGTTGCAAAATCAAATCCCTGAGCTGACAACGTACAAATCTGTCATTCTGCCCCCTGAACAAGGCAGTTAAACCCACTGTTCCTTAGGCCATCATTGTAAATAAGAATGTGTTCTTAAACTGAATTGCCGAGTTAAAGAAATGAAGGTGGTAAGCCCATAATACACTAAAGCTAGCCTGCCTGGGGAATGAAAGGTGCCCTGTCGCCCTGCCTGGGGAATGAAAGGTGCCCTGGGAATGAAAGGTGCCCTGTCGGCCTGCCTGGGGAATGAAAGGTGCCCTGTCGCCCTGCCTGGGGAATGAAAGGTGCCCTGGGGAATGAAAGGTGCCCTGTCGCCCTGCCTGGGGTATGAAAGGTGCCCTGTCGCCCTGCCTGGGAATGAAAGGTGCCCTGTCGGCTCGCCTGGGGAATAAAAGGTGCCCTGTCGGCCTGCCTGGGGAATGAAAGGTGCCCTGTCGCCCTGCCTGGGAATGAAAGGTGCCCTGGGGAATGAAAGGTGCCCTGTCGGCTCGCCTGGGGAATGAAAGGTGCCCTGTCGGCTCGCCTGGGGAATGAAAGGTGCCCTGTCGGCTCGCCTGGGGAATGAAAGGTGCCCTGTCGGCTCGCCTGGGGAATGAAAGGTGCCCTGTCGGCTCGCCTGGGGAATGAAAGGTGCCCTGGGGAATGAAAGGTGCCCTGGGGAATGAAAGGTGCCCTGGGGAATGAAAGGTGCCCTGGGGAATGAAAGGTGCCCTGTCGGCTCGCCTGGGGAATGAAAGGTGCCCTGGGGAATGAAAGGTGCCCTGGGAATGAAAGGTGCCCTGGGGAATGAAAGGTGCCCTGTCGGCTCGCCTGGGGAAAGGTGCCCTGGGGAATGAAAGGTGCCCTGGGGAATGAAAGGTGCCCTGGGGAATGAAAGGTGCCCTGGGGAATGAAAGGTGCCCTGGGGAATGAAAGGTGCCCTGTCGGCTCGCCTGGGAATGAAAGGTGCCCTGGGGAATGAAAGGTGCCCTGGGGAATGAAAGGTGCCCTGGGGAATGAAAGGTGCCCTGGGGAATGAAAGGTGCCCTGGGGAATGAAAGGTGCCCTGTCGGCCTGCCTGAGGAATGAAAGGTGAAAAATATTTTGATGTGGCTTTTGCTATACAGCCTATTGTAAATTGGAAAATGCAGTTAGATTAACAAGAATTTAAGCTTTTAACCAATATAATATACTAGATGTTTTATATACATTATTTTAATGATTATTTATTGAATTGCGTGCCCTGCTGGCAGGACACCTAGCCCTAAGAAGTTTTAAGAAGAGAGTATACCAATGCCCAATTTTAAAAAGAGGAGCAAGAAATAGAGAGAAACAGAGAGTGAGAAAGAAAGAGAGGGTGAAAGAGAGAGAGAGGGGGATGAGAGAGAGAGTGAAAGGGAGAGCAAGAGAGAGAGAAAGAGAGAGAGTGAAAGAGAGAGAGAGAGGGGAATGAGAGAGAAAGAGGGAGAGAGAGGGAAGAGAGAGAGAGAGAGGGAAGAAGAGAGAGAGGGGAGAGAGAGAGAGAGAGAGAGAGAGAGAGAAGAGAGAGAGAGAGAGAGAGAGAGAGAGAGCGAGAGAGGGGAAGAGAGAGAGGGGGAAGAGAGAGAGAGAGAGAGAGAGAGAGAGAGGAGAGAGAGAGAGAGAGAGAGAGAGAGAGAGGGGAACAGAGAGAGAGAGGGGAACAGAGAGAGGAGAGAGAGGGAAGAGAGAGAGAGAGATAGAGATAGAGAGAGAGAGAGAGAGAGAGAGAGAGAGAGAGAGAGAGAGAGAGAGAGAGAGGGAGAGAGGGGAACAGAGAGAGAGAGGGGAACAGAGAGAAGAGAGAGAGGGGAAGAGAGAGAGAGAGAGAGTGAAAGAGAGAGAGAGTGTGAGGGGAATAGAGAGAGAGTGAAAGAGAGAGAGGGGAAGAGAGAGAGAGTGAAAGGGAGAGCAAGAGAGAGAGAAAGAGAGAGAGAAAGAGAGAGAGAGTGTGAGGGGGAATAGAGAGAGAGTGAAAGAGAGAGAGAGGGGAAGAGAGAGAGAGAGAGGGAAGAGAGAGAGAGAGAGGAGAGAGAGAGAGAGAGAGAGAGAGAGAGAGAGAGAGAGAGAGAGAGAGAGAGAGAGAGAGAGAGAGAGAGAGAGAGAGAGAGAGGGGAAGAGAGAGAGAGGGGGAAGAGAGAGAGAGAGAGAGAGAGAGAGAGAGAGAGAGAGAGAGAGAGAGAGAGAGAGAGAGGGAACAGAGAGAGAGGGGAACAGAGAGAGGAGAGAGGGGGAAGAGAGAGAGAGAGAGAGAGAGAGAGAGAGAGAGAGAGAGAGAGAGAGAGAGAGGGAGAGAGGGGAACAGAGAGAGAGAGGGAACAGAGAGAAGAGAGAGAGGGGAAGAGAGAGAGAGAGAGAGAGAGTGAAAGAGAGAGAGAGTGTGAGGGGGAATAGAGAGAGAGTGAAAGAGAGAGAGAGGGAAGAGAGAGAGAGAGAGAGAGAGAGAGAGAGAGAGAGAGAGAGAGAGAGAGAGAGAGAGAGAGAGAGAGAGAGAGAGAGGGGAAGAGAGAGAGAGGGGGAAGAGAGAGAGAGAGAGAGAGAGAGAGAGAGAGAGAGAGAGAGAGAGAGAGAGAGAGAGAGAGAGAGAGAGAGAGAGAGAGAGGGGAACAGAGAGAGCGAGGGGAACAGAGAGAGAGAGGGGAACAGAGAGAGCGAGGGGAACAGAGAGAGAGAGGGAACAGAGAGAGGGAGAGAGAGAGAGAGAGAGGGGAAGAGAGAGAGAGAGAGATAGAGAGAGAGAGGGGAACAGAGAGAGAGAGGGGAACAGAGAGAGAAGAGAGAGAGAGGGGAAGAGAGAGAGATATAGAGAGAGAGAGGGGAACAGAGAGAGAGAGGGGAACAGAGAGAGAGGGGAAGAGAGAGAGAGAGAGAGAGATAGAGAGAGAGAGAGAGGGGGAACAGAGAGAGAAGAGAGAGAGAGGGGAAGAAAGAGAGAGAGAGAGAGAGAGAGAGAGAGAGAGAGAGAGAGAGAGAGAGAGAGAGAGAGAGAGAGAGAGCAGTAGCAGACAAGTGCAGTGATAAAATGGGAAGAATTCTACTGTCACAAAATATGGATAATGGATGTGTTCAGTGTTCAGTCTGACAGTCCAAACTCATGAAATAATCAACATATCAAAGGAGCGAATTACAGTACCGACACAATAAGATGGCTCCGATGGATGGAATGTCACCTCGAGCTCATACATGACATTGCCTGTTTCTACTGTTTCTACTGTTTTTTCTATTGTTTTTCCCAAATGTTCTTCTTCGGTTTGTTTCGTGAAAGACTTCATACACCCGGACAGAACTATTGGACTACGAATTGCTGGCTACTCACAGTCCACCCGACCTTCCAGAATTCCCGGAGACAGCAGGAACAATGGACCTCGGGTTGCCTGGGAGACGTACCGAGAGAAGGAAGCATAGAGGCAGACATAGAGGCAGACATAGAGGCAGACATAGAGGCAGACATAGAGGCAGACAGACGCAGACATAGAGGCAGACATAGAGGCAGACATAGAGGCAGACATAGAGGCAGACATAGAGGCAGACATAGACGCAGACATAGAGGCAGACATAGAGGCAGACATAGAGGCAGACATAGAGGCCGACATAGAGGCAGACATAGAGGCAGACATAGAGGCAGACATAGAGGCAGACATAGAGGCAGACAGAGACGCAGACATAGAGGCAGACATAGAGGCAGACATAGAGGCAGACATAGAGGCAGACAGAGACGCAGACAGAGACGCAGACATAGAGGCAGACATAGAGGCAGACATAGAGGCAGACATAGAGGCAGACATAGAGGCAGACATAGCAGGGTCTAGTAAGATTAAGACACCAATCCAAGCGTCCTCCATGACCGAGCATACTACTCGACAATGTTCAATCATTAATGAATACACCTGACAAAGTTAAAGTGAAGATTTCCTTACAGATTCTGCAATATTCCATTTTTTTTGTAGACTCGGCTCTCCTCCGATATCCAAATGAGGAACAGGGATCTCTCTGGCAAGGACAATGATGGTGGGCTTTACTTTATGACCTACAACATATGGTTCGATGGGGGAAACGTACAGGCAATTACAAACTTCTGCTGTCCAAACTGCTGTCCAAACTGTACAGCATTGGTCCAACCAATCAGAACCCATGCTTCAAGACTGTTTTGATCACGTAGACTGGAATATGTACATCAATGATTATGTTGACTGTCACGTCCTGGTCTAAGTATGTTGTGTTTTTCTTCATGTATTGGGTCAGGCCAGGGTGTGGCATGGAGTTTTTGTATTGTGGTGTGTTTTGTCTTGGGGTTTTGGTGTGTATGTATTTGGGATTGTAGCTAGTGGGGTGATCTAGCAAAGTCTATGGCTGTCTGGAGTGGTTCTCAATCAGAGGCAGGTGTTTATCGTTGTCTCTGATTGGGAACCATATTTAGGCAGCCATATTCTATGAATTTGTCGTGGGTGATTGTCCTTAGTGTCTTTGTTCCTGTCGCTGTATTTAGTTGACAAGTATAGGCTGTTTCGGTTTTCATTACGTTTATTGTTTTCTAGTGTTTTGTGTTTATTTCGTATTTACGTTTTTTTTCATTAAACATGGATCGCAATCTACACGCTGCAGTTTGGTCCGACTCTCCTTCACCACACCATGAAAACCGTTACATTGACTCAGACACGGTATTCATAAACAAATACATAGATGGTGTGATACCGAGAAGTGTCGAAACCAACCCGTGGATTGATGGCAGTATTGTAGGGAAACTAAAAGAGAGAGATGCTGCTTATAAACAGGGCCAAGTGGACTGGGAACAATAGTTAAACTAAGAGAGATGCTGCTTATAAACAGGGCCAAGTGGACTGGGAACAATAGTTAAACTAAGAGAGATGCTGCTTATAAACAGGGCCAAGTGGACTGGGAACAATAGTTAAACTAAGAGAGATGCTGCTTATAAACAGGGCCAAGTGGACTGGGAACAATAGTTAAACTAAGAGAGATGCTGCTTATAAACAGGGCCACGTGGACTGGGAACAACAGTTAAACTAAGAGAGATGCTGCTTATAAACAGGGCCACGTGGACTGGGAACAATAGTTAAACTAAGAGAGATGCTGCTTATAAACAGGGCCACGTGGACTGGGAACAATAGTTAAACTAAGAGAGATGCTGCCTATAAACAGGGCCTTACATACGTCCTTACTGGAGACCTCAGGATGTTAAAGAAATGTGTCTCACTGTCAGGCTACATCACAGCCTGGAACGGCATGTCCACCTCCGCCAGACCGTAAGGCGCTATAGAGCTTTTACACCTGCATTGTTTGCTGTTTGGGGTTTTAGGCTGGGTTTCTGTACAGCACTTTGAGATATCAGCTGATGTACGAAGGGCTATATAAATACATTTGATTTGATTTGATTTGATTTATAGAGGGTTGTACGCCCAGCCGAACGCACCGTTGGGTACACACTCCCTGCCCTCCAGGACACCTACAACACCAGGTGCCTCATGAAGGCCAAGATGATACCTGCTCCTCCCCCTATGGAACCCCCCCCACCCCCCAACGGACATCTTACGCTGCCCCCACCCCAATCGACACATGATCATGCTGAATAGCCACCACTAATTAGCTACCGTTGTTACAGTGTGTTAATATGTATATATTTACCATTACTACAGTATTAATATGTATATATTTACCATTACTACAGTGTTAATATGTATATATTTACCATTACTACAGTGTTAATATGTATATATTTACCATTACTACAGTATTAATATGTATATATTTACCATTACTACAGTATTAATATGTATATATTTACCATTACGACAGTGTTTATATGTATATATTTACCATTACTACAGTATTAATATGTATATATTTACCATTACTACAGTATTAATATGTATATATTTACCATTACTACAGTGTTAATATGTATATATTTACCATTACTACAGTGTTTATATGTATATATTTACCATTACGACAGTATTAATATGTATATATTTACCATTACTACAGTATTAATATGTATATATTTACCATTACTACAGTGTTAATATGTATATATTTACCATTACTACAGTGTTTATATGTATATATTTACCATTACGACAGTATTAATATGTATATATTTACCATTACTACAGTATTAATATGTATATATTTACCATTACTACAGTATTAATATGTATATATTTACCATTACTACAGTATTAATATGTATATATTTACCATTACTACAGTGTTAATATGTATATATTTACCATTACTACAGTGTTAATATGTATATATTTACCATTACTACAGTGTTAATATGTATATATTTACCATTACTACAGTGTTAATATGTATATATTTACCATTACTACAGTATTAATATGTATATATTTACCATTACTACAGTATTAATATGTATATATTTACCATTACTACAGTGTTAATATGTATATATTTACCATTACTACAGTATTAATATGTATATATTTACCATTACTACAGTATTAATATGTATATATTTACCATTACTACAGTGTTAATATGTATATATTTACCATTACTACAGTGTTAATATGTATATATTTACCATTACTACAGTATTAATATGTATATATTTATAACACTCTGGGACAGTTCTGGGATGACATATCACTCTGGGACAGTTCTGGGATGACATAACATTCTGGGACAGTTCTGGGATGACATATAACACTCTGGGACAGTTCTGGGATAACATATCTCTCTGGGACAGTTATGGGATAACATAACACTCTGGGACAGTTATGGGATGACATATCACTCTGGGACAGTTCTGGGATAACATAACACTCTGGGACAGTTATGGGATGACATATCAGACTCTGGGACAGTTCTGTGATGACATATCACTCTGGGACAGTTCTGGGATGACATATCACTCTGGGACAGTTCTGTGATGACATATCACTCTGGGACAGTTATGGGATGACATATCTGACTCTGGGACAGTTCTGGGATGACATATCAGACTCTGGGACAGTTCTGGGATGACATATCACTCTGGGACAGTTCTGGGATGACATATCAGACTCTGGGACAGTTCAGGGATGACATATCAGACTCTGGGACAGTTCAGGGATGACATATCAGACTCTGGGACAGTTCTGGGATGACATATCAGACTCTGGGACAGTTCTGGGATGATATATCAGAATCTGGGACAGTTCTGGGATGACATACCACTCTGGGACAGTTCTGGGATGACATATCACTCTAGGACAGTTCTGGGATGACATATCACTCTGGGACAGTTCTGGGATGACATATCACTCTGGGACAGTTATGGGATGATATATCAGAATCTGGGACAGTTCTGGGATGACTTACCACTCTGGGACAGTTCTGGGATCACATAACACTCTGGGACAGTTCTGGGATGACATATCACTCTGGGACAGTTCTGGGATGACATATCAGACTCTGGGACAGTTCTGGGATGACATATCAGACTCTGGGACAGTTCTGGGATGACATATCACTCTGGGACAGTTATGGGATGATATATCAGAATCTGGGACAGTTTTGGGATGACATACCACTCTGAGACAGTTCTGGGATGACATATCACTCTGGGACAGTTCTGGGATGACATATCAGACTCTGGGACGGTTCTGGGATGACCGATCAGACTCTGGGACAGTTCTGGGATGACATATCACTCTGGGACAGTTGTGGGATGATATATCAGAATCTGGGACAGTTCTGGGATGACATACCACTCTGGGACAGTTATGGGATGACATAACACTCTGGGACAGTTCTGGGATGACATATCACTCTGGGACAGTTCTGGGATGACATATCACTCTGGGACAGTTATGGGATGATATATCAGAATCTGGGACAGTTCTGGGATGACATACCACTCTGGGACAGTTCTGGGATGACATAACACTCTGGGACAGTTCTGGGATGACATATCACTCTGGGACAGTTCTGGGATGACATATCAGACTCTGGGACAGTTCTGGGATGACATATCAGACTCTGGGACAGTTCTGGGATGACATATCACTCTGGGACAGTTCTGGGATGACATATCAGACTCTGGGACAGTTCTGGGATGACATATCAGACTCTGGGACAGTTCTGGGATGACATATCACTCTGGGACAGTTCTGGGATGACATATCAGACTCTGGGACAGTTCAGGGATGACATGTCACTCTGGGACAGTTCTGGGATGACATATCACTCTGGGACAGTTATGGGATGATATATCAGAATCTGGGACAGTTCTGGGATGACATACCACTCTGGGACAGTTCTGGGATGACATATCACTCTGGGACAGTTCTGGGATGACCGATCAGACTCTGGGACAGTTCTGGGATGACATATCACTCTGGGACAGTTATGGGATGATATATCAGAATCTGGGACAGTTCTGGGATGACATACCACTCTGGGACAGTTCTGTGATGACATAACACTCTGGGACAGTTCTGGGATGACATATCTGACTCTGGGACAGTTATGGGATGATATATCAGAATCTGGGACAGTTATGGGATGACATAACACTCTGGGACAGTTCTGGGATGACATATCAGACTCTGGGACAGTTCTGGGATGACCGATCAGACTCTTGGACAGTTCTGGGATGACATATTCAAAATGAATACAACTAGGCCTACTGCAACAGATCATAACTTTTAGCTTAAAATGTTCACAAACTATTATTTCCTCACATTATAAACTCTGCAATGTGCACATGGTAGGAAAGCCAATGTGCAAATGTTCCCAAATGAAATTAACTGGAAAACACGTTTAAAAAGCGCAAGTCACATGAAAGAGGTTTCATGTGATGAACCAGAGGAGGATGTAGAGATGCAATCAGCAACACTTCTGGGCGGCAGGGTAGCCTAGTGGTTAGAGTGTAGAGGAGGCAGGTAGCCTAGTGGTTAGAGTGTAGAGGAGGCAGGGTAGCCTAGTGGTTAGAGTGTAGAGGAGGCAGGGTAGCCTAGTGGTTAGAGTGTGGAGGCGGCAGGGTAGCCTAGTGGTTAGAGTGTAGAGGAGGCAGGGTAGCCTAGTGGTTAGAGTGTAGAGGCGGCAGGGTAGCCTAGTGGTTAGAGTGTAGAGGCGGCAGGGTAGCCTAGTGGTTAGAGTGTAGAGGCGTCAGGGTAGCCTAGTGGTTAGAGTGTAGAGGCGGCAGGGTAGCCTAGTGGTTAGAGTGTAGAGGCTGCAGGGTAGCCTAGTGGTTAGAGTGTAGAGGCGGCAGGGTAGCCTAGTGGTTAGAGTGTAGAGGCGGCAGGGTAGCCTAGTGGTTAGAGTGTAGAGGCGGCAGGGTAGCCTAGTGGTTAGAGTGTGGAGGCGGCAGGGTAGCCTGGTGGTTAGAGTGTAGAGGCGGCAGGGTAGCCTAGTGGTTAGAGTGTAGAGGTGGCAGGGTAGCCTAGTGGTTAGAGTGTAGAGGTGGCAGCGTAGCCTAGTGGTTAGAGTGTAGAGGCGGCAGGGTAGCCTAGTGGTTAGAGTGTAGAGGCGGCAGGGTAGCCTAGTGGTTAGAGTGTAGAGGCGGCAGGGTAGCCTAGTGGTTAGAGTGTAGAGGCGGCAGGGTAGCCTAGTGGTTAGAGTGTAGAGGCGGCAGGGTAGCCTAGTGGTTAGAGTGTAGAGGCGGCAGGGTAGCCTAGTGGTTAGAGTGTAGAGGTGGCAGGGTAGCCTAGTGGTTAGAGTGTAGAGGTGGCAGGGTAGCCTAGTGGTTAGAGTGTAGAGGTGGCAGCGTAGCCTAGTGGTTAGAGTGTAGAGGTGGCAGGGTAGCCTAGTGGTTAGAGTGTAGAGGTGGCAGGGTAGCCTAGTGGTTAGAGTGTAGAGGTGGCAGGGTAGCCTAGTGGTTAGAGTGTTGGACTAGTAACCGGAAGGTTGCGAGTTCAAACCCCCGAGCTGACAAGGTAAAAATCTGTCGTTCTGCCCCTGAACAGGCAGTTAACCCACTGTTCCTTGTCATTGAAAATAAGAATTTGTTCTTAACTGACTTGCCTAGTTAAATAAAGGTCAAATAAACATCACGGGTTATTAATTTGACCTGGATGTGAATTGTGACGGTGTGTAACAGGACCTGGCCTTGATCTGAAACAACTGTGAATATCTACAGAATCAAGACTTTAGACCTTAATGTTAATTATCTTACATTATAACTGTCAAACATGACGGCCGTTTAGCTTACAAAAAAAAAAGAAAAGGGCATTAAAGTTTTGGCTACATTTTCTGGAACGTCCTTAATGTCAGCATCGGTGTGGACATGAGAGGCTGTAGCCAATAAGCATTTCACTTAGGCTACACTTTTAGACTTAGGCTAATTAGGTATGTATATTTATGCAAAACATATTTAAATATTATTCCAATGTTGACCTTTTTATTTGAATGTCTGACAGCCTCATTTATCTATTTCAGGCTACTCTAATTAGCCTTTTAAATCACTGTGAAAGACCTAGAATCCTAGAGTAGACACATGCTGGCAAGTATTTTAATTTCGGACAATTTATCTTCAGTTTGGGAGGATTTAAATTGCACTTCGGGGTGATTCAGGTACTTTGGGGTGATTCAGGTACTTCGGGGTGATTCAGGTACTTTGGGGTGATTCAGGTACTTCGGGGTGATTCAGGTACTTTGGGGTGATTCAGGTACTTCGGGGTGATTCAGGTACTTTGGGGTGATTCAGGTACTTCGGGGTGATTCAGGTACTTCGGGGTGATTCAGGTACTTTGGGGTGATTCAGGTACTTCGGGGTGATTCAGGTACTTCGGGGTGATTCAGGTACTTCGGGGTGATTCAGGTACATCGGGATGATTCAGGTACTTCGGGGTGATTCAGGTACTTCGGGGTGATTCAGGTACTTCGGGGTGATTCAGGTACTTTGGGGTGATTCAGGTACTTCGGGGTGATTCAGGTACTTTGGGGTGATTCAGGTACTTTGGGGTGATTCAGGTACTTCGGGGTGATTCAGGTACATCGGGGTGATTCAGGTACTTCGGGATGATTCAGGTACTTCGGGATGATTCAGGTACTTCGGGATGATTCAGGTACTTTGGGGTAATTCAGGTACTTCGGGGTGATTCAGGTACAGGTGATGATTTTGTTTTGGTCTGGAGCCTTATATGTAGCAAGCTTGCATTGTCCAGAAAGTTTGAAGTCAGATCAAATCAAATCAAATTGTATTTGTCACATGCTCTGGAATGCTTAATTATAAATACTTAACCTGCATCATGTCAAGAGAGAGAGAGAGAGAGAGAGAGAGAGAGAGAGAGAGAGAGAGAGAGAGAGAGAGAGACAGAGAGAGAGAGAGAGAGAGAGAGAGAGAGAGAGAGAGAGAGAGAGAGAGAGAGAGAGAGACAGAGAGAGAGAGAGAGAGAGAGAGAGAGAGAGAGAGAGAGAGAGAGAGAGAGAGAGAGAGAGAGAGAGAGAGAGAGAGAGAGAGAGAGAGAGAGAGAGAGAGAGAGAGAGAGACAGAGAGAGACAGAGAGAGACAGAGAGAGAGAGAGAGAGAGAGAGAGAGAGAGAGAGAGAGAGAGAGAGAGAGAGAGAGAGAGAGAGAGAGAGAGAGAGAGAGAGAGAGAGAGACAGAGAGAGACAGAGAGAGAGAGAGAGAGAGAGAGAGAGAGAGAGAGAGAGAGAGAGAGAGAGAGAGAGAGAGAGAGAGAGAGAGAGAGAGAGAGAGAGACCTTTTAACCATTCACTATCAATCACTTATATAAAACTCAGCAAAAAAAAGAAACGTCCTCTAACTGTCACCTGCGTTCATTTTCAGCAAACTTAACATGTGTAAATATTTGTAAGAACATAACAAGATTCAACAACTGAGACATAAACTGAACAAGTTCCACAGACATGCTGACTAACATAAATGGATTAATGTGTCCCTGAACAAAGGAGGGGGGGTCAAAATCAAAAGTAATCTGGTGTGGCCACCAGCTGCATTAACTACTGCAGTGCATCTCCTCCTCATGGACTGCACCAGATTTGCCAGTTCTAAACTGTTTTTCTGATCAATTTGAAATTACTTTAATGGACAACATTTTTTTGCTTTTCTTTCAAAAACAAAAACATTTCTAAGTGACCAAAAACGTTTTAACTGTAGTGTGTATACATATACAAAAGTATGTGGACACCCATTCAAATTGGTAGATTTGTCTACTTCAGCCACACCCGTTGCTGGCATATGTATACATTTGAGCACAAACAATGGCAGTAGAATGGCCTTACTGAAGAGTTCAGTGACTTTCAACCTTTCCAACAAGTCAGTTTGTCAAATTTCTGTTAGAGCTGACCCGATCAAATGTAAGTGCTGTTATTGTGAAGTGGATACTTCTCGGAGCAACAACGTCTCAGCTGCTAAGTCATCTGTCATCGGTTGCAACACTCACTACTGAGTTCCAAACTGCCTCTGGAATCAACATCAGCACAATAACTGTTCGTCAGGAGATTCATGAAAGGGGTTTCCATGACCGTAGCAGCTGCACACAAGCCCGAGATCACCATGCGCAGGCCTCCCGAGTGGTGCAGCGATCTAAGACACTGTTTTGCAGTGCTAGAGAAATCACTACAGACCCGGGTTTGATTTCAGGCTGTGCCACGACCCGGGAGACCCATGAGGCGGCGCACAATTGGTCCAGCGTCGTCCGAGTTAGGGGAGGGTTTGGCCGACCGGGATGTCCTTGGTCTGTAGAGCATAAGTCACTCCTTGTTGCGGGCCGGGCACATGCACGATGACTTTGTTTGCTAGGTGTACGGTGTTTCCTCAAACACATTTGTGCTGCACATTTGTGCTTCTGGGTTATGCAAGCATTGTGTCAAGAAGCAATGAGGCTTGGCAGGGTCGTGTTTTCAGAGGACGCAAGGCTCTCGACCTTTGTCTCTCCTGAGTCTGTACGAAAGTTGTTTGTCTTCCAAATGGACGATGACCCCAAGCATACTTCCAAAGTTCTGGCAAAATGGCTTGACAACAAGGTCAAAGTATTGGAGTGGCCATCACAAAGCCCTGACCTCTTGTGGGAAGAACTGAAAAAGCGTGTGCAAGCAAGGAGGCCTACAAACCTGACTCAGTTACACCAGCTCTGTCAGGAGGAATGGGCCAGAATTCACCCAACTTATTGTGGGAAGCTTGTGGAAGGCTACCTGAATCATTTAACCCAAGTTAAACAACTTAAAGGCAATGCTACCAAATACTAATTGAGTGTATGAAAACTTCTGACCCACTGGGAATGTGATGAAAGAAATAAAAGCTGAAATAAATCATTCTCTCTACTATTATTCTGACATTTCACACTCTTAAAATAAAGTGGTGATCCTAACTGACCTAAAACATGGAATTTTTTTACTTGGATGAAATGTCAGGATTTGTGAAAAACTGAGTTTAAATGTATTTGGCTAAGGTGTATGTAAGCTTCCGACTTCAACTGTATATACAGGGGGTACCGGTACCGAGTCAGTGTACGGGGGTACAGGTTAGAGGTCATTTGTATATGTAGGTAGGGGTGAAGTGACTGTGCACAGATAATACACAGCGAGAAGCAGCAGCGTACAGAACAAATGGGGAGGAAGTGGTTACTGTAATAGCCTTTTGATTGGTCATTTGATTGGCCTTTTGATTGGTCATTTGATTGGCCATTTGATTGGTCATTTGATTGGCCATTTGTTTGGTCATTTGATTAATCTCTTGTCTTTTTTATTAGGTATTTCCTTAAAACTGCAATGTTTGGTTTTAAGGGTTTGTATGTTGGCATTTCACTGTAAGGTCTACTACACCTGTTGTATTCAGCATTTCACTGTAAGGTCTACTACACCTGTTGTATTCAGCATTTCACTGTGAGGTCTACTACACCTGTTGTATTAAGCATTTCACTGTAAGGTCTACTACACCTGTTGTATTCAGCATTTCACTGTAAGGTCTACTACACCTGTTGTATTCAGCATTTCACTGTAAGGTCTACTACACCTGTTGTATTCAGCATTTCACTGTAAGGTCTACTACACCTGTTGTATTAAGCATTTCACTGTAAGGTCTACTACACCTGTTGTATTCAGCATTTCACTGTAAGGTCTACTACACCTGTTGTATTCAGCATTTCACTGTAAGGTCTACCTACACCTGTTGTATTCAGCATTTCACTGTAAGGTCTACTACACCTGTTGTATTCAGCATTTCACTGTAAGGTCTACTACACCTGTTGTATTCAGCATTTCACTGTAAGGTCTACCTACACCTGTTGTATTCAGCATTTCACTGTAAGGTCTACCTACACCTGTTGTATTCAGCATTTCACTGTAAGGTCTACTACACCTGTTGTATTCAGCATTTCACTGTAAGGTCTACTACACCTGTTGTATTCAGCATTTCACTGTAAGGTCTACTACACCTGTTGTATTCAGCATTTCACTGTAAAGTCTACCTACACCTGTTGTATTCAGCATTTCACTGTAAGGTCCACCTACACCTGTTGTATTCGGAATATGTGGCAAAACAAATAAGATTTATATAGTTCTTATCCTAGAGCCATATATGTCCTTGGGGTTCTCTTTTTAGTATAGTGAGAGGGGACACATATGTGTATAGTATGAAACACTAAAGGTTATTGGAACTGTATAATATTGTATGTTTATTGGGAGAGTGACTGTAATATTCATTGGGAAGACATGGACACAATAAAAGCTGAAGTATTATCTGTGAAATACTATTCGTTCATGTCAGACAGACAACAGCTGGACTTAACATTAGAAGAAGAAGGGATATGAGGTAGGATCATTCTTCCTGGTTTCAAATATAAATACTGACATTACATACTCAATGAAAACGCTGAACACACTTCGGGACATTTGTTCAGAAACGGTCTCGTCAGTCCTGACTGAACCCAATCGATGCCTCATTAAATCATCAGGATAAATCCCAACTTGAGATACACATGAATGACTCGAGTTTAAATACCCAACTCTCAGTGACCTTAAACTGTTACCGCAGTGGGTTAAATCAGGGGTCACACAGAGGGATTCTGGGTAGTCTTAAACAAATCTACTTTGAAACAAAAGTATCCACCTCACACACATGGTTATGGGCTTAAATACATTAAATAAGACACCTGTTCCATGTCAGATAAAGAGCTGAAATGTATTCCACCTTGAGTTTGCATCCCGATATTATACTTTATATACCCCACAGAAGACTGAATCAGAGCTAAACCGTTTGACTGTTAATTAAGTGTTCTGTTCTCTGGTTGGCTGTTCTCTGGTTGGCTGTTCTCTGGTTGGCTGTTCTCTGGTTGGCTGTTCTCTGGTTGGCTGTTCTCTTTATATACCCCACAGAAGACTGAATCAGAGCTAAACCGTTTGACTGTTAATTAAGTGTTCTGTTCTCTGGTTGGCTGTTCTCTGGTTGGCTGTTCTCTGGTTGGCTGTTCTCTGGTTGGCTGTTCTCTTTATATACCCCACAGAAGACTGAATCAGAGCTAAACCGTTTGACTGTTAATTAAGTGTTCTGTTCTCTGGTTGGCTGTTCTCTGGTTGGCTGTTCTCTGGTTGGCTGTTCTCTGGTTGGCTGTTCTCTGGTTGGCTGTTCTCTGATTGGCTGTTCTCTTTATATACACCACAGAAGACTGAATCAGAGCAAAATCGTTTGACATAGAAACACCAGATTTTCCACATATTTTTTAAATTATTTTTATTATTTATATAATTATAGAGATAAAAAAGAATAACGTTCCACCCATGAGGCCACTAGGTCATTTGACTGCTGGAAAGGGCTACTGAATGAATAACGTTCCACCCATGAGGCCACTAGGTCATTTGACTGCTGGAAAGGGCTACTGAAGGAATAACGTTCCACCCATGAGGCCACTAGGTCATTTGACTGCTGGAAAGGGCTACTGAATGAATAACGTTCCACCCATGAGGCCACTAGGTCATTTGACTGCTGGAAAGGGCTACTGAATGAATAACGTTCCACCCATGAGGCCACGAGGTCATTTGACTGCTGGAAAGGGCTACTGAAGGAATAACGTTCCACCCATGAGGCCACTAGGTCATTTGACTGCTGGAAAGGGCTACTGAATGAATAACGTTCCACCCATGAGGCCACTAGGTCATTTGACTGCTGGAAAGGGCTACTGAATGAATAAGGCAAAAGTCAGAGTTGACAGCATGGATCTGAAGTTAGAGGATTTGGGCCCCATGGTGTCCACAGCCAATCATCTCCAGCGATATCTTGTGTGACTGACTAATGTTCGTCCCACGGTGTCCACAGCCAATCATCTCCAGCGATATCTTGTGTGACTGACTAATGTTCGTCCCACGGTGTCCACAGCCAATCATCTCCAGCGATATCTTGTGTGACTGACTAATGTTCGTCCCACGGTGTCCACAGCCAATCATCTCCAGCGATATCTTGTGTGACTGACTAATGTTCATCTCCAGTATCCCACGGTGTCCACAGCCAATCATCTCCAGCTTGATATCTTGTGTGACTGACTACTGTTCGTCCCACGGTGTCCACAGCCAATCATCTCCAGCGATATCTTGTGTGACTGACTAATGTTCGTCCCACGGTGTCCACAGCCAATCATCTCCAGCGATATCTTGTGTGACTGACTACTGTTCGTCCCACGGTGTCCACAGCCAAACATCTCCAGCGATATCTTGTGTGACTGACTAATGTTCGTCCCACGGTGTCCACAGCCAATCATCTCCAGCGATATCTTGTGTGACTGACTAATGTTCGTCCCACGGTGTCCACAGCCAATCATCTCCAGCGATATCTTGTGTGACTGACTTAACGTTCGTTAGTTTAGATTCGTGCTTCAACGCTCTTAGTTGTTGAAGAGATCTACTGCTATTTATTTTCTTGCTGAGTCTTTAATAACAACCGTACAAAATGTCTGCTCAACTTTAAGATGTCAGCTGTGTTTAAAATCTCTGTTCAGCTGCCCCCCCCTGGACTCACTGAAGTTGGGGCACTTCGTGAAGTAGTCTTTTGGGGTACTTCCCTGTCACACTTCCGGACTAAGGGTGGAACTTGGTGAACTGGTGTCCATGGAAACAGTAGTAGTGATCCGACCAGCGAAGGGCCGAGGTGAAGTTGGGGAGGTGGGTCCACTGGCCTTTACCTTCTTAGTGTAGGTGTCAAAGTCGAACACGGCATGCCCTGGGGAGGAAGCAAGGTTGGTGTCAATTCAGGTAGCAATAATATATCATTAGCATTATATATATATATACACCGTTTTATCCAAAGTCGTTTACAGTCATGTGTGCATAAATGTTTTACTTATGAGTGGTCCCAGAAATCAAAATTCCCTTTGCTGACATTACAAGCGCCTTACCGACTGAGCTACAGAGGACAGGTATTTAAATGTTTTTAATTGAAAATGCTACATTTGCGCATTGTTGATTTATAAGAGATTGATTGCTGATTTGATAGAGATATGGGACATTTATTAGCTTACCCTTGAAGAATATGTCTCAGCGACAATCTCCCTTGGGACACACCACAGCAGCGTCCAGGTGGTCAGGGAAACCAGGGAACACCTCAGAGATGTCCTTGGGGAAGCCCTCCACCAGGACATGGCTACGCTGGTGGTAGCTGAACACCTTGTTGTCCTAGAGTGGAGAGAGGAGAGGAATCTTTATGACCTATCAGAGGGCAAGGTTGCGCTACTACCATATTGTTTAGTACCTTGTTGTCCTAGAGTGGAGAGAGGAGGAGATGCAGGAGAGGAGGGTGGAGCTACTACCATTTTGTTTAGACCAGTCCAGTCTTTTTAATATCTGGGTATAGACGGTGTTTCTGGACAGGACCAATGTCCAGGTATGGGGAGGAACTGATGTAATCCGTTACATGTCAAATCAAATCAAATTGTATTTGTCACATACACGTGTTCAGCAGATGTTATAGCGGATGTAGCAAAATGTTTGTGAATGTATTTTAGGTTGGGTGAACAAAAGGACTTGAATTCCTGTATGTTATCACAATCACACCATGAGTCGTTAATCATGACACATACACCCTATGTCACGGTCGTGTGTATAGATGGACCAAGGCGCGGCATGATTGAAGTTCTTTATTTTTAGTGAAACTTTAAACAACGAAAGAAAAACCAACGACCGTGCAGTAGTGAGGTGCTACATACACTCACTCAAAACAGTATCCCACAAAGCAGGTGGGAACAGGGAACCCTTAAGTATGATCCCCACTGAGAGACAACGATAATCAGCTGCCTCCAATTGGGAACCATACTCAATCCCAGAACATAGAAACAAAATTACTAGAACACCCCCCTAGTCACGCTCTGACCTAAACATCATGGAGAACCAAAGGCTCTCCATGGTCAGGGCGTGACAACCCCACCCTTCTTCTTCTTTCCGGGGAAGATGTTATCTGATTACAAACAAAAAAATAAACTGTAAATGTAATCGGTTACGTTACCAGCAAATATTACAGATACTTTTGAAAAAACTAGATGACTACTTCTTGGATTACTTTTAAATTCAGAAAGGATGTTTGACAAAACAAATTACATTATTACATCTTTCTGTTTTTAATTCAGGTGCAAAAGGTGCAATCTGACCACCAATCAGAGACTACTACGATGACACACCAATCAGAGACCACTACGATGACACACCAAATGATGACCACCAATCAGAGACCACTACGACGACACATCAAATCATGACCACCAATCAGAGACAACTACGACGACACATCAAACGATGACCACCAATCAGAGACCATGACGATGACACACCAAATGATGACCACCAATCAGAGACCACTACGATGACACATCAATCAGAGACCACTACGATGACACACCAAACGATGACCACCAATCAGAGACCACTACGATGACACACCAATCAGAGACCACTACGATGACACACCAAACGATGACCACCAATCAGAGACCACTACGATGACACACCAAATGATGACCACCAATCAGAGACCACTACGATGACACACCAAATGATGACCACCAATCAGAGACCACTACGATGACACACCAAATGATGACCACCAATCAGAGACCACTACGATGACACACCAAATGATGACCACCAATCAGAGACCACTACGATGACACACCAAATGATGACCACCAATCAGAGACCACTACGATGACACACCAAATGATGACCACCAATCAGAGACCACTACAATGACACACCAAATGATGACCACCAATCAGAGACCACTACGATGACACACCAAATGACGACCACCAATCAGAGACCACTATGATGACACACCAAATGATGACCACCAATCAGAGACCACTACAATGACACACCAATCAGAGACCACTACAATGACACACCAAACGATGACCACCAATCAGAGACCACTACGATGACACACCAAATGATGACCACCAATCAGAGACCACTACGATGACACACCAATCAGAGACCACTACGATGACACACCAAATGATGACCACCAATCAGAGACAACTACGATGACACACCAAATGATGACCACCAATCAGAGACAACTACGACGACACATCAAATGATGACCACCAATCAGAGACCACTACGATGACACATCGAATGCGTTTGATGGATCGTTTCTTGTCTCCTTCTAAATGCCTATTACTCAAAGTAATCCAAAAGTAACTGAAAGTAATCTAATTATGTTACTGAGTTCGGATGATCCAAAAGTTACGTTACTGATTACAATGTTGTACTGGTAACTAGTAACTGTAATGGATTACATTTAGAAAGGAACCTACACGACCCTGCCAATGTTTCAGTAGATATCCCTAGGAGTTGAAAATCAATTTGGGGATTTAAAAGACGTCGTTCGGCACATTTCGCTCACTGGAATGGTAAAAACATTGTATGTCAGACCAGGAGAGATACCATCTGCTGTGAAAGGTGTCCTGAGCTACAGCGTTGTTTGTCAGACTATGAGAGATTCCATCTGCTGTGAAAGGTGTTCTGAGCTACAGCGTTGTTTGTCAGACTATGAGAGATTCCATCTGCTGTGGAATGTGTTCTGAGCTACAGCGTTGTTTGTCAGACTATGAGAGATTCCATCTGCTGTGGAATGTGTTCTGAGCTACAGCGTTGTTTGTCAGACTATGAGAGATTCCATCTGCTGTGAAAGGTGTTCTGAGCTACAGCGTTGTTTGTCAGACTAGGAGAGATTCCATCTGCTGTGAAAGGTGTTCTGAGCTACAGCGTTGTTTGTCAGACTATGAGAGATTCCATCTGCTGTGAAAGGTGTTCTGAGCTACAGCGTTGTTTGTCAGACTAGGAGAGATTCCATCTGCTGTGAAAGGTGTTCTGAGCTACAGCGTTGTTTGTCAGACCAGGAGAGATTCCATCTGCTGTGAAAGGTGTTCTGAGCTACAGTGTTGTTTGTCAGACTATGAGAGATTCCATCTGCTGTGGAAGGTGTTCTGAGCTACAGCGTTGTTTGTCAGACTAGGAGAGATTCCATCTGCTGTGAAAGGTGTTCTGAGCTACAGCGTTGTTTGTCAGACTAGGAGAGATTCCATCTGCTGTGAAAGGTGTTCTGAGCTACAGCGTTGTTTGTCAGACTATGAGAGATTCCATCTGCTGTGAAAGGTGTTCTGAGCTACAGCGTTGTTTGTCAGACTAGGAGAGATTCCATCTGCTGTGAAAGGTGTTCTGAGCTACAGCGTTGTTTGTCAGACTATGAGAGATTCCATCTGCTGTGAAAGGTGTTCTGAGCTACAGCGTTGTTTGTCAGACTATGAGAGATTCCATCTGCTGTGAAAGGTGTTCTGAGCTACAGCGTTGTTTGTCAGACTATGAGAGATTCCATCTGCTGTGGAAGGTGTTCTGAGCTACAGCGTTGTTTGTCAGACTATGAGAGATTCCATCTGCTGTGAAAGGTGTTCTGAGCTACAGCGTTGTTTGTCAGACTATGAGAGATTCCATCTGCTGTGGAAGGTGTTCTGAGCTACAGCGTTGTTTGTCAGACCAGGAGAGATTCCATCTGCTGTGAAAGGTGTTCTGAGCTACAGCGTTGTTTGTCAGACTAGGAGAGATTCCATCTGCTGTGAAAGGTGTTCTGAGCTACAGCGTTGTATGTCAGACTAGGAGAGATTCCATCTGCTGTGAAAGGTGTTCTGAGCTACAGCGTTGTTTGTCAGACTATGAGAGATTCCATCTGCTGTGGAATGTGTTCTGAGCTACAGCGTTGTTTGTCAGACTAGGAGAGATTCCATCTGCTGTGGAATGTGTTCTGAGCTACAGCGTTGTTTGTCAGACTATGAGAGATTCCATCTGCTGTGGAATGTGTTCTGAGCTACAGCGTTGTTTGTCAGACTAGGAGAGATTCCATCTGCTGTGAAAGGTGTTCTGAGCTACAGCGTTGTTTGTCAGACTAGGAGAGATTCCATCTGCTGTGGAAGGTGTTCTGAGCTACAGCGTTGTTTGTCAGACTATGAGAGATTCCATCTGCTGTGGAATGTGTTCTGAGCTACAGCGTTGTTTGTCAGACTATGAGAGATTCCATCTGCTGTGGAATGTGTTCTGAGCTACAGTGTTGTTTGTCAGACTATGAGAGATTCCATCTGCTGTGGAATGTGTTCTGAGCTACAGCGTTGTTTGTCAGACTAGGAGAGATTCCATCTGCTGTGGAATGTGTTCTGAGCTACAGCGTTGTTTGTCAGACTATGAGAGATTCCATCTGCTGTGGAAGGTGTTCTGAGCTACAGCGTTGTTTGTCAGACCAGGAGAGATTCCATCTACTGTGGAATGTGTTCTGAGCTACAGCGTTGTTTGTCAGACCAGGAGAGATTCCATCTGCTGTGGAATGTGTTCTGAGCTACAGCGTTGTTTGTCAGACCAGGAGAGATTCCATCTGCTGTGGAATGTGTTCTGAGCTACAGCGTTGTTTGTCAGACCAGGAGAGATTCCATCTGCTGTGGAAGGTGTTCTGAGCTACAGTGTTGTTTGTCAGACTATGAGACATCCTAAAAGAAAAAAATCGCTCTTCTCACAAAAACGTCTGTAGCGTCCGGAAGTGTTTGGCCTAGAAATGATTCTGACCACTCTATGGAAATGAGACTCTCATGAACAAGACTCTCTACAAGACTCTCTACAAGACTCTACAAGTCTCTCTACAAGACTCTCTACAAGTATCTCTACAAGACTCTCTACAAGACTCTCTACAAGTATCTCTACAAAACTCTCTACAAGACTCTCTACAAGTCTCTCTACAAGACTCTCTACAAGACTCTCTACAAGTCTCTCTACAAGACTCTCTTACAAAACTCTACAAGTCTCTCTACAAGACTCTCTTACAAAACTCTCTACAAGACTCTCTACAAGACTCTCTACAAAAGTCTCTACAAGTATCTCTACAAAACTCTCTACAAGACTCTCTACAACCCCCACAAGTCTCTCTACAAGACTCTCTACAAGACTCTACAAAACTCTCTACAAGACTCTCTACAAGACTCTCTACAAGTCTCTCTACAAGACTCTCTACAAGACTCTCTACAAGACTCTCTACAAGACTCTCTACAACCCCCACAAGTCTCTCTACAAGACTCTCTACAAGTCTCTCTACAAGACTCTCTACAAGACTCTCTACAAGACTCTCTACAACCCCCACAAGTGTGACGGGACTGGTCTGGAAGTATGGAGGTCGTTTTGTGCCAACAAAAATAAGGGGTTAAATATGTGTCCAAAAAAAACTACAATATAAGGACAGACACTTCAAAACCTTATTACTTCTGATTTATTTTTTGACTGTATTTTTCTTTTGCCATTTATGAATGTGTTAATCAATGCGTTTCTATGGGCTATAGTAGTAAAGACCAAATTCAATGTTTTATCAAATAATAGTTCATTTAAATGTTTCTGTAAGTCACCTCTGTCCCTAAGGAGTTTATTTAACCAGGTAGACTAGTTGAGAACAAGTTCTCATTTACAACTGCGACCTGGCCAAGATAAAGCATAGCAGTGTGAACAGACAACACAGAGTTACACATGGAGTAAACAATAAACAAGTCAATAACACAGTAGAAAAAAAATAGAAAAAAAGAGTCTATATACATTGTGTGCAAAAGGCATGAGGAGGTAGGCGAATAATTACAATTTTGCAGATTAACACTGGAGTGATAAATGATCAGATGGGCATGTGCAGGTAGAGATACTGGTGTGCAAAAGAGCAGAAAAGTAAATAAATAAAAACAGTATGGGGATGAGGTAGGTAGATTTGGTGGGCTATTTACAGATGGGCTATGTACAGCTGCAGCGATCGGTTAGCTGCTCAGATAGCAGATGTTTAAAGTTGGTGAGGGAGATAAAAGTCTCCAACTTCAACGATTTTTGCAATTCGTACCAGTCACAGGCAGCAGAGAACTGGAAGGAAAGGCGGCCAAATGAGGTGTTGGCTTTAGGGATGATCGGTGAGATACACCTGCTGGAGCGCGTGCTACGGGTGGGTGTTGAACTGAGATAAGACGGAGCTTTACCTAGCATGGAATTGTAGATGACCTGGAGCCAGTTTGAAAATCTATGTTGGCTTTGGTATTAACATCCAGCTAACGTTAGTAGGAATTTAAATCGCCCTGCTCCCTCGGCTTTCCCCCATGTTCTCCTGACACACTGTTTGACTTGTTATCTAAGAATGATAACTTTGAACTATTAACAAAGGACAATCTTAGTCTGAATTGTATCGAAAGATATTTTGTGCTGAGCTAAATTTCACCCAGCTGATAACCAAGCCTACACGGCCAAATCCACAAGACCCAGTGAAATCTATCCCGATTGATCTCTGACAAAATACACCAGTGAAATATGCTGCCAGTGGTGTTTTCTCTCTGGATATTTTAGTGACCATTTTGCTCAGTTGTCTGTGTTGATTGTTCTATCACTGCATTGTTCTTACATTGCACTTGTTGCGGCATAGCCTTTAAAACCATGTCATAACATAGATAGAAACTAATTGAAAATGACAGGTAGTTAATGGCAGGGTTGCCTTCGAAATCAAATCAATCTGCTATTCTGCACATGAGCAAGGCGGTTAAACCCCCCAACAACAACTGCTCCCTGGCACCGAAGACGTGGATGTCGATTAAGGGAGAGAGAGAGAGCTAGAGAGAGTGAAAGAGAGAGAGAGAGAGAGAGAGAGAGAGAGAGAGAGAGAGAGAGAGAGAGAGAGAGAGAGAGAGAGAGAGAAAGAGAGAAAGAGAGAAAGAGAGAGAGAGAGAGAGAGAGAGAGAGAGAGAGAAAGAAAGAAAGAGAGACAGAGAGAGAGAGAGGTGTGAACGAGAGAGAGAGAGTGAAAGAGAGAGAGAGCGAGAGAGAGAGAGAGAGAGAGAGAGTGAAAGAGAGAGAGAGCTAGAGAAAGAGAGCAGTCGTCTGGGTCCAGGAGAATTTTCTGGAGAGAGCACAGTGTACAGTTGCCTGGGCTGCAGCTGGACCGGAGATGGTGTTGGGGGGGTATTGTGGTGGGCGGTTGTCGGCGGTCGGTGAGCTGAGGGGTGGGTGAAATGTTAAATGATTGACATGAGGGTAAAGGGGGTCAGGGATCAAATAACATTTTAAGGATGAGAGAGAGAGAGAGAGAGAGAGAGAGAGAGAGAGAGAGAGAGAGAGAGAGAGAGAGAGAGAGAGAGAGAGAGAGATCTGTTTTCTGAGCAATTGAGAAATGCAGTGTTAAGGGATAAAGTCATATCATCATTAAAAAGGAACAAAGTACAGCATAAACCTAAAGCTAAAATCTTGCATAATTTTGTCAGAAGTTCAATATTTACGAAGTCTGTCCTCGAGACATTGTTAAAGGGCTAACCCTAACCCTTTTTATGTTGACGTGCTTGATCGTTCCTGATACCAAACTCAAAGTCCTCCTGACTCCAGAGTCTGGAAAGGCTGTTTTGATGTTGTCGGCACGATGCGTTGATGATGAACTCATCAACAGCAAAACAGTTCCTCCGCCGAGAAGAAGAGAGAATTATCAATCGTCAAATTTCAAATTCATAAGAGTCTGGACACACTGATTATAATTATAATATATGCCATTTAGCAGACGCTTTTATCCAAAGCGACTTACAGTCAAGTGTGCATACATTCTACGTATGGGTGGTCCTGGGAATCGAACCCACTACCCTGGCGTCACAAGCGCCATGCTCTACCAACTGAGCTACAGAAGGAACGGTATTATATACACTACCTGTCAAACGTTTTACAACACCTACTCATTCAATGGTTTTTCTTTATTTTTTACAATTTTCTACATTGTAGAATTAATAGTGAAGACATCAAAAATGACAAAGTAACACAATATAGTAACCAACAAAAAAAAGTGTTAAACAAATCAAAATATATTTTAGATTTGGGATTCTTCAAATAGCAAATAGTTACCCTTTTTCCACCTAAGTTCATGCCTTCAACTCTGCTCTTGCATGTACAGTGTGGCGATGACCATTCAAAACTTTCATAATTAATGACATGCAGTACATGGTCCTTATCTCCTTCATATTTACATGACCTGGAGCTTAGGTTCAAACCAGAGCAACTTTCATAAGGTCAGTCGTGGTCTTTTCGGAACCTCTGTTACACTCTCGCATTCTCAATCCCCAGAATTATTTTATTTCACAGAATCTTTTCACACGTTCGTTTTCAAAAGGGGGAAAAAAGCGAACAGAATCAACAACTTCATAGTTTAGAACAAAAATGGAAGACAAATAAAATGTTTTCTACAATAACCAATATCACTCCCTAAAGACACAACCCTATCTAACTATCCTTGGATGGATTTTCTAGAATTAGAATAGGCCTACATGGAAAACTCAAGACAGAGAAACCGTTAATGGCGCTGTAATAGGAAATACTATTATTTCCAAGACAGAATTTTTAAAATCTTCTTTTTTTTTAGACTGAAGAATGTAGATGTTTTCAAACACAGTGCCTTCAGAAGGTATTCAGTTGTTGTTACAGCCAGAATTTAAAATGGGTGACATTGAGATTCTGTGTCATTGGCCTATACGCTATATAGGGGCGGCAGCGTAGCCTAGTGGTTAGAGTGTTGGACTAGTAACCGGAAGGTTGCGAGTTCAAACCTCTGAGCTGACAAGGTACAAATCTGTTGTTCTGCCCCTGAACAGGCAGTTAACCCACTGTTCCCAGGCCGTCATTGAAAATAAGAATATGTTCTTAACTGACTTGCCTGGTTAAATAAAGGTAAAAAAAATATATATATCACATAATGTCAAAGTGGAATTATGTTTATTCAAATTTTTCAAATTGGTAAAAAAAAAAGATGCCTAAATATGTTCAGGAGTCAAATGTCCCATAATAACTTGCATGGACTCACTCTGTGTGCAATAATAGTGTTTAACATACAATTATCTGTAAAGTCCCTCAGTCGTGCAGTGTATTTATAAACACAGAGTCAACCAGAAAGATCAGGGAGGTTTTCCAATGCCTTGCAACCAAGGGCACCTATTGGTAGATGGGTAAAACATAAATAAAGCTGACACAGAATATCCCTTTAAGCATGGTGAAGTTATTAATTACACCTTGGATGGTGTATCAATACACCCAGTCACTACAAAGATACAGGTGTCCCTCCTAACTCAGTTGCCGGAGAGGAAGGAAACCGCTCAGGGATTTTCACCATGAGGCCAATGGTTGTCTTTAAAACAGTTACAGATGGCTGTGATAGGAGAACACTGAGGATGAATCAACAACATTGTAGTTACTCCACAATACTAACCTAATTGACAGAGTGAAAAGAAGTTAAAATATTCCAAAACATGCATCCTGTTGGCAACAATACACTAAAACAATTGAAAATAAATTAACCTTGTCCTGAATACAAAGCCTTATGTTTGGGGCAAATCCAACACATCACTGAGTACCGCTCTTCATGTTTTCAAGCATGGTCGTCGCTGCATCATGTTATGGGTATGCCTGTCATCGGCAAGGACGTTTGTTTGGGGATAAAATGAAATGGAATAGAGCTAAGCACAGAGATAATCCTAGGGGAAAACCTGGTTCAGTCTGCTTTCCCACAGACACTGGGACAACAACCTTTCAGCAGGACAATAACCTAAAACACAAGGCCAAATATACACTGGAGTTGCTTTCCAAGACAACATAGAATTATCCTGAGTGACCGTTTCGACTTCAATCTCCTTGAGCATCTATGGAAAGACTTGAAAAAGGCCGTCTAGCAATGATGAACAACCAACGTGACAGAGCCTGAAACATTTTTGAAAAGATTAATGTGCAAATATTGTACAATCCAGGTGTGCAAAGCTCTTAAGAGACTTACCCTGAAAAGCCCCACAGCCGTCAGAGCTGCTTCTACAAACTTATGTAAATTAGATAATTCTGTATTTTATTTTTCAAAAACATTTGCAAACATTTCTAAAATCATGTTTACACTTTGTCACAATGGGTTATTATGTGTAGATGGGTGAGAAAACATAGAATCCATTTTGAAATTTAGACAACAACAAAATGTGCAATAAATCAAAGGGTATGAAAACTTCCTGCTGCAACCTAAAACTTCCTGCTGCAACCTAAAACTTCCTGCTGCAACCTAAAACTTCCTGCTGCAACCTAAAACTTCCTGCTGCAACCTAAAACTTCCTGCTGCAACCTAAAACTTCCTGCTGCAACCTAAAACTTCCTGCTGCAACCTAAAACTTCCTGCTGCAACCTAAAACTTCCCGCTGCAACCTAAAACTTCCTGCTGCAACCTAAAACTTCCTGCTGCAACCTAAAACTTCCCGCTGCAACCTAAAACTTCCTGCTGCAACCTAAAACTTCCTGCTGCAACCTAAAACTTCCTGCTGCAACCTAAAATCCAACCTGAAAGCTTTTGGACAGCAGAGAAATATTGAGGGAATCCTATCTGGGTCAGAAAAATACACTCATATGACAGGTGAGATATAGAAAACCTTTCAGAGATCCAACTGACAACCTCTAAAGAAAAACATATCAACTATTGGAGCCAAGATTTAAAAAATAACTGATATCAGCACAAGATGGAGGGAATGTTGGAACGTAACCAACTAAATTACAGTTAACAAAAAATGTACACTTCATCCAAGTATAAACTCACCGTCAACCTAGATGTATTATACAAGACACAAAATTCACAAATTCTACAGCACAACGGCAGAGTCATGTTGACAATGAGTTAATGATCCATGCCTTCTGAAAGTGGTATAAAGTCGGCTGTCAGAAGTTTTACAATGTAGGTTTACTTGTAATCCGTCGATCTGCGTATTTCAAGGCATATGGGGGTGAAAGGCACTGGAGCGACAAACCGTCCTTGCTGTCTCTGCCTGGCCGGTTCTCCTCTTTCTCCACTGGGATTCTTTGCCTCTGACCCTGTTACGGGGGCTGAGTCACTGGCTTACTGGTGCTCTTCCATGCCGTCCCTAGGAGGGGTGCGTCACTTGAGTGGGTTGAGTCACTGACGTGATCTTCCTGTCCGGGTTCGTGCCGTGGGGGAGATCTTCGTGGGCTATACTCGGCCTTGTCTCAGGGTAATGGGTTGGTGGTTGAAGATATCCCTCTAGTGGTGTGGGGGCTGTGCTTCGGAAAATTGGGCCGGGTTATATCCTGCCCATGTGGACCTGTTTTTCTTATCCATTTCAGAATAATGTTGCAACGTAACAAAATGTGAAAAGGGTAAAGGGGCCTGAATACTTTCCGAATGCACTGTAAATATGGAACTGAAATGCACTGTAAATATGGAACTGAAATGCACTGTAAATATGAAACTGAAATGCACTGTAAATATGAAACTGAAATGCACTGTAAATATGAAACTAAAATGCACTGTAATTATGAAACTGAAATGCACTGTAAATATGGAACTGAAATGCACTGTAAATATGGAACTCAAATGCACTCTAAATATGAAACTGAAATGCACTCTAAATATGAAACTGAAATGCACTCTAAATATGAAACTGGAATGCACTGTAAATATGAAACTGAAATGCGCTGTAAATATGAAACTGAAATGCGCTGTAAATATGGAACTGAAATGCACTGTAAATATGAAACTAAAATGCACTGTAATTATGAAACTGAAATGCACTGTAAATATGGAACTGAAATGCACTGTAAATATGGAACTCAAATGCACTCTAAATATGAAACTGAAATGCACTCTAAATATGAAACTGAAATGCACTCTAAATATGAAACTGGAATGCACTGTAAATATGAAACTGAAATGCGCTGTAAATATGAAACTGAAATGCACTGTAAATATGAAACTGAAATGCACTGTAAATATGAAACTGAAATGCGTCACAATGTAACCTTTATTTAACTACGGAAAGTAGTTAACGATGGCCTACCCCGGGGCCAAACCCGGACGACGCTGGGCCAACTGTGCACCGCCCTATGGGATGCAACTCGATCAAACATTTCCTCAACACATAATTAGCCCCGTGTACAGTAAATACTTGTGATACTGGCAAAAGTGGAAAAGAACAGTATATACATGTAGGATAAATTAATTACTAGATATATGGGGAAATATGAACGTGCTAAAAAATATACAAGGGGAATTAAATAATGCACGTTCGTGCTGAAAGCTACCAAGTCAGCTTCTTCAGACTGATTGAGTGTGTGGACGGGTGTCTTTTATACAGGTAACGAGTTCAAACGGGTGCAGTTAATACAGGAGTGGAGAACAGGAGGGCTTCTTAAAGAAAAACTAACAGGTCTGTCAGAGCCGGAATTCTTACTGGTTGGTAGGTGATCAAATACTTATGTCATGCAATAAAATGCAAATGAATTACTTAAAAATCAATCAATGTGATTTTCTGGATTTTTGTTTTAGATTCCGTCTCTCACAGTTGAAGTGTACCTATGATAAAAATTACAGACCTCTACATGCTTTGTAAGTAGGAAAACCTGCAAAATCGTCAGTGTATTAAATACTTGTTCTCCCCACTGTACATACATACATGTAATGGCATTTGGTCATATGATAGATAGAGATAGAGAGAGAGGGAAATAGAGAGAAATAGAGAGAGAGAGAGAAATAGTGAGAGAGAGAGAGAGAGTGAGAGAGAGAGAGAGAGAGAGAGAGAGAGAGAGAGAGAGAGAGAGAGAGAGAGAAATAGAGAGAAATAGAGAGAGAGAGAGAAATAGAGAGAGAGAGAGAGAGAGAGAGAGAGAGAGAGAGAGAGAGAGAGAGAGAGACAGAATGAACCCATGTTGAGGTAGGGAGAGGACGAACGTCATCAGGTGAGAAATTGAGTTAAAAAGCACTATCGGTGCAATTCTTCATCTCCGCTGACTGTAACCCAAGTGCTCTATACGGAAACAGATACAAGCAATGGACGTTAGCACCAGCACAAAGCCAAATCAATCACTTCCCAAGTTTATTGTTATCCAGACACGAGCTGACTTTGTAATTTCAAGAGATGTGGTTTCAAGATTTCCCCCTGGCTGCATTACAGCGGATCTTTTTATAGGGAGTTTTATGCACCCATTTGTTTCTGAAGATTTCACCCTTTGGCACAATATCAGACCCTGTATTTGTCAACACAGGCTTTAATAGTTGGAATAAGACTATTGAGAAGTTCTCAGCTCATGCGAAAAGTCACTCCCACTGCAACTCAGTTACAGTTACTAAAATCAACCCATGTGGACTCACAACTATCGACTGGATGCTACAAAAGCGGACTAAGACTATGGTGGAGTGGGGTCCACGTCCCGCGCCAGAGCCGCCACCGTGGACAGACGCCCACGCAGACCCTCCCCTATGGGTTTAGGTGTGCGGTCGGGAGTCTGCACCTTTGGGGGGGTACTGTCACACCCTGGCCTTAGTTACCTTTGTTTTCTTTATTATTTTGGTTAGGCCAGGGTGTGACATGGGGGATTTATGTGTTTTGTCTTGTCTAGGGTTTTTTTGTAGATTTGTGGGGTTGTGTTCTTTTAGGTGTCTAGGTAAGTCTATGGTTGCCTGGATTGGTTCTCAATCAGAGGCAGGTGTTTATCGTTGTCTCTGATTGGGAGCCATATTTAGGCAGCCATATTCTTTGGGTATTTTGTGGGTGATAGTTTCCTGTCTTTGTGTTTTCTACACCAGTGCGGACTGTTTTGTTTGCCATGTTTATTGTTTTGTAGTTAGTTCATGTTAAGTGTCTCTTATTATAGAACCATGAACTATAACCACGCTGCGTTTTGGTCCGCCTCTCCTTCCCAGGAAGAAAGCCGTGACAACCGCTCAGGAAGGAGAAGCGTTCTGTCTCCTGGAGATGAATGTCATTTGGTGCAAAAAGTGCAAATCAATCCCAGAAAAACAGCCTCTTCAACCTCAGGAGGCTGAAGAAATTTGGCTGGTCATCAAAAACACTCACAAACTTTTACAGATACAGAATCGAGAGCATGCTGTCGGGCTGTATCACCGCCTGGTACGGCAACTGCTCCGCCCATAACCGTAAGGCTCTCCAAAGGGTAGTGAGGTCTGCACAACGCATCACCGGGGGCAAACTACCTGCCCTCCAAGACACCTCCACCATCCGATGTCACAGGAAGGCCAAAAATATCATCAAGGACAACAACCACCCGAGCCACTGCCTGTTCACCCCGCTATCATCCAGAAGGCGAGGTCAGTACATGTGCATCAAAGCAGGGACATAGAGACTGAAAAACAGCTTCTATTTCAAGGCCATCAGACTGTTAAACAGCCACCACTAACATTGAGTGGCTGCTGCCAACACACTGACTCAACTCTAGCCACTTTAATAATGGAAAAATGTATGTAATAAAGGTATCACTAGTCACTTTATATGATGTTTACATACCCTACATTACCCACCTCATAAGTATATACTGTATTCTATATCATCTACTGCATCTTGCCATCTTTATGTAATACATGTATCACTAGCCACTTTAAACTTTCACATGTTTACATACCCTACATTACCCACCTCATAAGTATATACTGTATTCTATATCATCCACTGCATCTTGCCTATGCCACTCTATACCATCAGTCATTCATATATATATTTTTATGTACATATTCTTATTCATTCCTTTACACTTGTGTGTATAAGGTAGTTGTTGTGAAATTGTTAGGTTAGATTACTCCTTGGATATTACTGCATTGTCGGAACTAGAAGCACAAGCATTTCGCTACACTCACATTAACATCTGCTAACCATGTTTGATGTGACAAATAAAATTTTATTTGATTTGACCCCCTCAAATATGCAACACAAAGTTACAGCCTTGTAGAGGATAATCCATGTGCCATTTCATGAGGATACCTGGACCACCTATTGAGGTGTACCTTTTGTTAAGTAAATCCAGGTTAAAACAAGGTGAATAGGAGACTGGAGTAGGACTACTGAGATAGAATATACACAGTAGCCTCAGCCTGAGTCACTGCAGAGAAATGACAATGGATTCACAGCACAGCAACGTGGTTTCCAACAGGGGGCAGATGGAAACCAAGCCTTGAGGCAGAGAGAGAGAGAGAGAGAGAGAGAGAGAGAGAGAGAGAGAGAGAGAGAGAGAGAGAGAGAGAGAGAGAGAGAGAGAGAGAGAGAGACACAGAGACAGAGAGAGAGAGAGAGAGAGAGAGAGACACAGAGAGAGAGAGAGAGAGAGAGAGAGAGACACAGAGACAGAGAGAGAGAGAGAGAGAGAGACACAGAGACAGAGAGAGAGAGAGAGAGAGAGAGAGAGACACAGAGACACAGAGAGAGAGAGAGAGAGAGAGAGAGAGAGAGACACAGAGAGAGAGAGAGAGACACAGAGAGAGAGAGAGAGAGAGACACAGAGAGAGAGAGAGAGAGAGACACAGAGAGAGAGAGACACACACAGAGAGAGAGAGAGAAAGAGACAGAGAGAGAGAGAGAGAGAGAGAGAGAGAGAGAGAGAGAGAGAGAGCGAGAGAGAGAGAGAGAGAGAGGGAAACAGAGAGAGAGACAGAGAGAGAGAGGGAGAGAGAGACAGAGAGAGAGATAGAGAGAGAGAGATAAGACAGAAAACCTTTGAGGTGCAGATACAGTAAACACAACTATGCAAATGAGAAGAAATGTGGTGTGACCTGCTCCCACTTCTCCGGATCGCAATTCTGCTGTTTTTTGAGGCCTTGACTCATCCTTTAAACCTCACACATCTACAGTAGCTTAGTTTCTGATATGATTCAGCAAAGCCTAGTGGAAAGAGATAAACGGCAGGGAGAGGTGGTGGTGACTGTTGCAATGATCACTTACCTGGATTCTTGATTATAACACGGATATGTGGGCTGCAAATACTGTAACAGACTTGAGGCAACTTATGACCAAATACGATCAAATTACGTATGGCAATATTGACATCCTGAGTGAGCATGAGCGACACTGGCTATAGGCTGTTTTCTAGACTAAACTTCCAAAGAAGTACTGTAAATTATTGAATAAATGCCTCTGCTGGAAGCCAGAGTCTCTTCCCTCCATTCTGGGCTGAGTTCCTTCCTGTCCCAGTCAGACAGTAACACACACGGCCGTGACACATTCCAGCTTTTCCTGCTATGACACATTCCATCTATTTATACTTCCTTTTGGCACAGGGAGTCAGGAAATGAGATGTGTCCCTTTAAAGCAACCAGTACCCCCCCCCCCACACACACTTTCCCATATAAAGCCTATATTAAAGTAGCAGCACTTGAATATTCAAATGAGCTACCAACTCCACGTGGGGCAGGGCGACACATACTGGCTAATAGGCTTGGTTTGTTTTACACCTGCGACGGTTTAACCAAGTCAAAGAGTGGATGGATCCAGGAAGCGGAACAAGCATTATGGAACTACTTGGGTGCTTTACTATAAGAGCGAACGTGGATAGTTTCTGTCCATTGCTTTGTCACTAATTTCCCAATATTGTTTTGTTGTTGTTAGCTATCAGCTAACTAGCTAGGTACACTGTATAGGTGTTACCGTGAATTTGACAGAAGCTTAGAGGCAGCTCGGTGACAAGTAAAATTCTGTATTTCATATTACAGTACACCTACTGTAATATAAATACGGTATCAACCTTGTAATACAGTAAATACAGTTTTAAAAAACATACTGTATTATACTGTAAAATATTTTTTTAAATACGGTAAATGCTACTGTAATCAGAATGAATGAATGGTTGAATGAAATTCATTGAAGGGGGGTTGTATTTCACAGTATGTTGTACTGTAATTACAAGGGATTGGTTGTAGCAGGTTGGCCCTCAAGGTAAAGTGTTTACACGTTACAGCATATTAATCCATATTTGGTGTCACTTCTCGAGGGCTTAACAAAGGCCTTCAGACTTGTAGTGACGACAGGGCAAAACAGACCAAAAAATGTTCAACCATTTAAGGTTTAAGACTTGCTGCCACTCCAAACACTCCCCTTATACATGTTTAAATGACGGTGCACAGTAACCACATAGGAGTTAAATTGGTGCAGCATTCTCACACGCACGGGTGCATTAAATATAGCCTCTTACAAGACACACCTCAAAATATGTTCATGAGCCAGCTTATAACTAGCGGCACCCACTAGTTGTCAAAAGGTTTTTTTGTGCTCCAACGATACAGTACAGGTACTGTATTCTGTAGGGTTCAATTACAGAACCACTCAAAATACAGCAATTTCCCCGCCCATAACATTTTCCCACAATGCACCATAATTTACAGTATGCTGCAGTAAAACAGTTTCAGAGGATTTTACTGTTAATAATACCCTCAAATTACTGTAGAAATTACAGTTCTGTTACAATGTAGCTATAGTTGTGATTGCTTGTAGCTAAGCTAACTTGCGCTGCTACCTATATCAGCCAACTAGGTTTCCTCTTGACATTCAACTTTTAGCTACAAACCACAGGATGGAACATCAGCTGTGGATTGCTTGGCTTGCCAGCTAGCTTGTGTGGGCCGTGCCACCCGTGAGACCCGTGTCTCTCCTGTCTCCTGCTCGCTACCAGATCATTTGGAGAAAAGTGTAATGCAACATTTATAGGGTTCGAAGGTCAACTAAAGGAACGTTAAGACTAGACAGGTGTAAAAGATGTCCATTGAAGACCAGACTGGACCCGGGCACCAGTATAACAGATGTCCATTTGAGACCAGACTGGACCCGGCACCAGTATAACAGATGTCCATTTGAGACCAGACTGGACCCGGGTAACAGTATAACAGATGTCCATTTGAGACCAGACTGGACCCGGCACCAGTATAACAGATGTCCATTTGGACCCGACCAGTTTAACAGATGTCCATTTGAGACCAGACTGGACCCGGCACCAGTATAACAGATGTCCATTTGAGACCAGACTGGACCCGGGTAACAGTGTAACAGATGTCCATTGAAGACCAGACTGGACCCGGCACCAGTATAACAGATGTCCATTGAAGACCAGACTGGACCCGGCACCAGTATAACAGATGTCCATTTGAGACCAGACTGGACCCGGGTAACAGTGTAACAGATGTCCATTGAAGACCAGACTGGACCCGGCACCAGTATAACAGATGTCCATTGAAGACCAGACTGGACCCGGCACCAGTATAACAGATGTCCATTTGAGACCAGACTGGACCCGGCACCAGTATAACAGATGTCCATTTGAGACCAGACTGGACCCGGCACCAGTATAACAGATGTCCATTGAGACCAGACTGGACCCGGCACCAGTATAACAGATGTCCATTTGAGACCAGACTGGACCCGGCACCAGTATAACAGATGTCCATTTGAGACCAGACTGGACCCGGCACCAGTATAACAGATGTCCATTGAGACCAGACTGGACCCGGCACCAGTATAACAGATGTCCATTTGAGACCAGACTGGACCCGGGTAACAGTATAACAGATGTCCATTTGAGACCAGACTGGACCCGGCAACAGTATAACAGATGTCCATTGAAGACCAGACTGGACCCGGCACCAGTATAACAGATGTCCATTTGAGACCAGACTGGACCCGGCTACCAGTATAACAGATGTCCATTTGAGACCAGACTGGACCCGGGTAACAGTATAACAGATGTCCATTTGAGACCAGACTGGACCCGGGTAACAGTATAACAGATGTCCATTTGAGACCAGACTGGACCCGGGTAACAGTATAACAGATGTCCATTTGAGACCAGACTGGACCCGGGTAACAGTATAACAGATGTCCATTTGAGACCAGACTGGACCCGGGTAACAGTGTAACAGATGTCCATTGAAGACCAGACTGGACCCGGCACCAGTATAACAGATGTCCATTTGAGACCAGACTGGACCCGGGTAACAGTATTTGAGACCAGACTGTCCATTCCATTTGAGACCAGACTGGACCCGGGTAACAGTGTAACAGATGTCCATTGAAGACCAGACTGGACCCGGCACCAGTAAACAGATGTCCATTTGAGACCAGACTGGACCCGGGTAACAGTGTAACAGATGTCCATTTGAGACCAGACTGGACCCGGCACCAGTATAACAGATGTCCATTTGAGACCAGACTGGACCCGGTAACAGTAAGTGTAACAGATGTCCATTTGAGACCAGACTGGACCCGGCACCAGTATAACAGATGTCCATTGAAGACCAGACTGGACCCGGGTAACAGTGTAACAGATGTCCATTTGAGACCAGACTGGACCCGGCACCAGTATAACAGATGTCCATTTGAGACCAGACTGGACCCGGGTAACAGTGTAACAGATGTCCATTTGAGACCAGACTGGACCCGGCACCAGTATAACAGATGTCCATTTGAGACCAGACTGGACCCGGCACCAGTATAACAGATGTCCATTGAAGACCAGACTGGACCCGGGTAACAGTGTAACAGATGTCCATTTGAGACCAGACTGGACCCCACCAGTATAACAGATGTCCATTGAAGACCAGACTGGACCCGGCACCAGTATAACAGATGTCCATTGAAGACCAGACTGGACCTGGCACCAGTATAACAGATGTCCATTGAAGACCAGACTGGACCCGGTAACAGTATAACAGATGTCCATTTGAGACCAGACTGGACCTGGCACCAGTATAACAGATGTCCATTTGAGACCAGACTGGACCCGGCACCAGTATAACAGATGTCCATTTGAGACCAGACTGGACCCGGGTAACAGTATAACAGATGTCCATTTGAGACCAGACTGGACCCGGGTAACAGTATAACAGATGTCCATTTGAGACCAGACTGGACCCGGGTAACAGTATAACAGATGTCCATTTGAGACCAGACTGGACCCGGGTAACAGTATAACAGATGTCCATTTGAGACCAGACTGGACCCGGGTAACAGTATAACAGATGTCCATTTGAGACCAGACTGGACCCGGGTAACAGTATAACAGATGTCCATTTGAGACCAGACTGGACCCGGGTAACAGTATAACAGATGTCCATTTGAGACCAGACTGGACCCGGGTAACAGTATAACAGATGTCCATTTGAGACCAGACTGGACCCGGCACCAGTATAACAGATGTCCATTGAAGACCAGACTGGACCCGGCACCAGTATAACAGATGTCCATTTGAGACCAGACTGGACCCGGGTAACAGTATAACAGATGTCCATTTGAGACCAGACTGGACCCGGGTACCAGTGTAACAGATGTCCATTGAAGACCAGACTGGACCCGGCACCAGTATAACAGATGTCCATTTGAGACCAGACTGGACCCGGGTACCAGTGTAACAGATGTCCATTTGAGACCAGACTGGACTCGACACCAGTGTAACAGATGTCCATTTGAGACCAGACTGGACCCGGCACCAGTATAACAGATGTCCATTGAAGACCAAACTGGACCTGGCACCAGTATAACAGATGTGATGGTACTTCGTAACTGTCTTGCGTTGTTTTTTTTAAAGAAAGGACTGTCCAGCCAGCGGCCCCAGTTGACTGGTGTGTATTCTGACGATAGACAGAAGCTAGCACAGCTAAAATGCTGATTTGTGATTTGTCTGTTTAGCACGGAAATAACTGCGAATTAGCAGAGGGAGCTAATACGACCATTACAAATAGAGCCTGCTAGCTAACATCACTCTTACAGCGATAACATACAAAAGCACATCCCAGGATGCACCACAATATCTACCAGGTACCGTACCATTATATATATACACATCAGGACATGTACATAGTGAACTGGTTAATCTGTTAAAGTAGAATAGAGTTTTTCAGAACATGACCTACCTACCGTTTGTATGTCAACATCAGACTGGGTAGAATCTCCCCCTATCTGCAAGTAACCAATGTGGCATGACACCTTATTCATATGTAAATTCAACCAACCAATAGAAAAATACATATTTCTGCAGCGTCAAGTGGAAACATAACCAAGCCTGTTACAGAGACGGCACACGGGAGCTATGCAAAAACATGTCTTTATTCTCTAGACATGGAGGCAACAACCCCATCTCAATCAGTTCACTTGACAGACAGGAATTTATAGACACAGGTCAGGCATTACCAATCAATTATGAACATCCAATTCTCATCCTTACATATGTCCCCCTCTCCTCGTTTCTCGAACATAAATTCCACTATGTCAAAGCCTATTTCTTTTAGAAGCAAAAATTATGTGGAATATTATATGCAGAGATAGAGATACATTTTTATAAAAATGATATTCCTGAGTGTTGACATGGCTAACTGAGACTGTCATAAAATGCGCAAGTTTTTTTGTCTTCCTACTTAACATAACATTGACAGAATATTTGAATTGCACAAAATTATAAAAGCCACATTCAGATGTTAAAAGTTTTTATTTTCACCACCTTCCGGAGACACCTGAAACCCCACCTCTTTAAGGAATACCTAGGATAGGATAAGTAATCCTTCTCACCCCCCTTTAAGATTTAGATGCACTATTGTAAAGTGACTATTCTACTGGATGTCATAAGGTGAATGCACCAATTTGTAAGTCGCTCTGGATAAGAGCGTCTGCTAAATTACTTAAATGTAAATGTATTTTGAATGTTTGTTTTTTTGTTAACCACACAAGAACATGTTCAGTCAACGTGCACACAGCAGTCCCACTATCCCCAACACCTCCTTTCCGTTCAACTTTCATACAGTCAATGCCACTCACACAGACAGTAGCTGGGCATGTTCTCCCACACAGAGAAGGCAGCTCCATCCCCATCCCGACCTCGTAAACCAAGGAGAGCGCAGTCCTTCTTTGTGAAAGAAAAGCACCTAGCCATTTTGAATCATCCTCAGTTATGTCCAACATGTTGAAACAGGTTCCCATCAAAGAGAATGATGAGATGCACAATTCCCAGATTCTACTGTCTAAGACTCTTAGAAACCATCTAATAATAAAAAGTCTGCTCACTGTTAGTTAAAAAAAATATTTTTTATTTTTTATTTAAGCAGACTAACAACTCTACACTACCAGGGGTCGGCCAGTGGGGAGAACCCCGGAGGAGGCAGTTAAATCAGGCAGGTTACCTGGCCTGTCTAACGCCTCCTGCGGCCTTCTCTCCTGCGATGTCGGGACACCCTGGGGCGGCTGACAGTAGGCAGATGCTCTGCGTCTTCTGGGAAAAATGATTGATATGAATGACTTTTAGACGGGCCAGGGGGTTATGATTGATAAATCAGACTATGAATGACTTTTAGACAGTCTGGAGGGGGGTTGGATTGACGTCATGATAGTATAAATTATGATGCAATAATTAGAATTTAGAAAATTCCTGTCTTCGGTGAAGTCATTATAGCCTACAATACAACAGGTGGGTCTGATCCTGAATGGTGATTGGTTAAAAACGCATTCCAGCCGGTGTCTATTCCACAAGTTACCACCGGCTAAAACTATGACTTAAAAATGTCTATTTACTCTGTTCCATCTGACTGCGCAATCCACTGTCTAATCAGCCCAGCCACACAATTTATAAACTTGATATCCAATATAAAAGGCATCTAGACGTGATCTCACCTTTCTTTTAGACTAACATTTAGTTTAGTTAGAAAATGACCTGTGGTTACTTAGGTTACCCATTTGGCTCACAGCAAAAAACTTGACCTTTTTCAAAGGAACATTTCTTGTTGTTTACTTGCTTTAGTCGATTACAAAACTACATTTAGGAAAAGTATAACATGTGTAAAGAATACTTTTCAACATTGCCTGCTCCAGGCGTTCTCACCACTTAGAAAAAAATGTAATATTGTAAGGCTTCCCTCATGACAGTGCTAGCAGCCACGTAAGTGAGTCGCTAGCTAGCTAGGGACCAGGACATTGAGCTAGCCAAGACCAACAACACAAACAAACAGACTATACAGCTACAAGTAGGGAGTGGAGTTACAAACAGGACTTACTAAACCAGCTAAATGTCTTACCCGTGATGTCATTTTTCCACATGCATAGAGTTCTAGCTACATGTAGCTTACTTGGACAAAGGCCCGACACAATTTCCCACGTCGAATAGCATGAAGCCAAAGGGCTCTTCTCACAGGTTCTATTTCCCAACCATAAAATCTGGATTTTTGGCCTGGTTCCACGTACATTGAACAACACAGCAGCTTTTTGGTATATATTGTTAATTCTTTATATTTGTTAATATATATATATTTTTTTAAATCAGCAACCTACTTGGCTTTTTTTGCACTAGTGGCCAATGGGAACGAATGTTTGTTTTCCCCGATTTGTGGGCGTGGTCAAGGGGAATTCCTTATTGTTATGTGGATATACTCTGGAGTATAGATGCGGTAAAGAGATCGATGGAACTCGACATAAACAATGGAAATGCCATTGAAACACGTGGGGGAAAGATTCCCAAATCTCCTCACTGCCGCCCCCAGCAAAATCAGCCTGAATTTAGGCTGTCATTTACTGTGCCTTGAGAAAGTATTCACACCCTTTGACTTTTTACACATTTTGTTGTGTTACAGACAGAATTTACAATGGATTACATTTAAGATTTGTTGGTACCTGGCCTACACACAATACCACATAACGTCAAAGTGGAATTATGTTTTTCAACATTTTTAGATTATTTTTTTTTTTTTTAAATGAAAATATAAAATCTCTTGAGTGAAGAAATATTCAACCCCTTGGTCATGACAATCCTTAAATTACGTTCAGGAGTTAAAATGAGCCCAACAAGTCACATAATAAACTGCATGGACTCATTCTGTGTGCAATAATAGTGTTTAAAATGATTTTTTTTTTAACGACAACCTAATCTCTGTATCGCACACACATACAGTTACAGTGCATTCTGAAAGGATTCAGACCCCTTCACTTCTTCCACATGTTGTTACGTTACAGCCTTATTCTAAAATGGATTAACTGACAAACCTCTGTTAATCTACACACACACAACCATTAATGACAAAGCAAAAACAGTGAAAAATATATATATTTTAGCAAATTGATAAAAAAATTGGAGCTCAGGTGCATCCTGTTTCCATTGATTCCACTTCTTGAATTCAACTGATTGGACATGATTTGGAAAGGTACACACACCTGTCTAAATACAGTGGCTTGCCAAAGTATTCACCCCCTTGGCATTTTCTGATTTTGTTGCCTTACAACCTGGAATTAAAATGTTTTTTTTTTTTTGGGGGCCATCATTTGATTTACTTTCCATTTTTGGTGAAACAATAAACAAGACAAAACAACATAAAACTGAACGTTTAATGGTAACTCTTCACCCCCCAAAGTCAGTACTTTGTTAGAGCCACCTTTTGCAAACAGCTGCAAGTATCTTGATATTTTTATAACACAGATTTTGCCCATTCTTCAAGGCAAAACTGTACAACTCCTTCAAGTTTGGGTTCTGCTGGTGTACAACAATCTTTAAGATAGCACAGATTTTCAATTGGATTGAGGTTAGGCTTTAACTAGGCCATTCCAAGACATTTAAATGTTTCCTCCTTAAACCACTCAAGTGTTGCTTTAGCAGTATGATTTCCTGCTGGAAAGTGAAATCTCAAAGCTCAAATCTCTGGAAGCCTGAAACCCTCAAGGACTTCCTGTATTTAACGACATCCATCAATGACCAGTTTCCCTGCCATCCCCACAGCATGATGATGCCACCACCATGCTTCAATGTGGGGATGGTATTCTCGCAGATGAGAGGTGTTGGCTTTGCACCAGACATAGCATTTTCAGATGGACAAAAAGGCGTATCTCATCTATACCTTCTTCCATATGTTTGGGATCTCCCAGCTTTGTGGATGTACAGCTTAAAATGGTCCTAGATGCTCAATCTCCGCTGTGGAGCTTTGCAGCTCCTTTAGGGTTATCTTTGGTCTCTTTGTTGCCTCTGATTAATGCGCTCCTTGTCTGATCTGTGTTGGTGTGTGGCCCTCTCTTGGCAGGTTTGTTGTGGTGCCATATTCTTTCCATTTATTAATAATGAATTTAATGGTGCTCTGTGGGATGTTCAAAGTTTCTGATATTTTTTTATAACACAACCCTGATCTGTACTTCTCACAACTTTGTCCCTGACCTGTTTGGAGCTCCTTGGTCTTCATGGTGCAAATGGTGGCAGACTCTGAGCCTTTCAGAACAGGTGTATATGTACTGAGATCATGTGACAGATCATGTGACACTTACATTGCACACAGGTGGACTTTATTTAACTAATTATGTGACTTCTGGTGGTAATTAGTTGCACCAGATCTTATTTAGGGGCTTCATAGCAAAGGTTAGGGGCTTCATAGCAAAGGGGGTGAGTACATATGGGGAGGGGCTTCATAGCAAAGGGGAGGGGCTTCATAGTAAAGGGGGTGAGTACATATGGGGAGGGGCTTCATAGCAAAGGGGGTGAGTACATATGGGGAGGGGCTTCATAGCAAAGGGGAGGGGCTTCATAGCAAAGGGGGTGTGTACATATGCACGCACCACTTTTTAAAAATTCTTTAGAATTGTCTTTTTCTTTTCATTTCACTTCACAAATTTGGACTATTTTGAGTATGTCCATCACATGAAATAAAAAATAAAACATCTATTTAAATTACAGGTTGTAATGCAACAAAATAGGAAAAACGTCAAGGGTAATGAATACTTTTGCAAGGCGCTGTAAATGCACAACATTACCAAAAGTATGTGGACACCGGCTCTTCGAACATCTCATTCCAAGATCATGGAGTTGGATATATGGAGTTGGTCCTCTGCTATACCAGCCTCCACTCTTCTGAGACTCAGAGCCCACTTCGTGGCTGAGCTGTGGTTGCTCCTAGACGTTTCCATTTCACACTAACAGCACTTACTGTTGACCGGTGACAGCTCCTAGCAGGGCAGAAATTTGACGAACTGACTTGAAAGTCACTGAGCTCTTCAGTAAGGCCCTTCGACTGCCAATGTTTGTCTATGGAAAGGGGGGTGTCCACATGTAACAGTATAATTTTAAACCGTCCCCTCGCCCATACCCGGGCGCGAACCAGGGACCTTCTGCACACAACGACAACAGTCACCCTCGAAGCATCGTTACCCATCGCTCCACAAAAGCCGCGGCCCTTGCAGAGCAAGGGGAACCACTACTTCAAGGTCTCAGAGCAAGTGACGTAACCGATTGAAACGCTATTTAGCGCACACCGCTAACTAAGCTAGCCGTTTCACATCCGTTACACACATACTTTTGTATTTATAGTGCATATTAGCATATAGTGACCGACTCACCCTATGAGGAAGCCTAGGCTACTTACTGGTGCTGGTTGATGCGCTTGTCCCAATGTTGAGAATTTTTGAGGGTCTATGAATCCTCTATGGAGTAGTATTAACATAGCACCCCATATTATCGGCTTTTTCAACAGCGTCTAATAAGAAATATATGACCTTTTTTTGTGATTATTGGTGTCGTACAAATGTTAGCTAGCGGGGGTTAGCAATTAGCATGTTTGACATTTTGTAGAGGAAATACTACTACTCTAACCGATAGAGAGTGTCCGATGTTGGGGTAAAATTAGCTAGAAAGATAGTTCATAATTTTGCCAAAAATATATATTTTTTATAATTTTGGTAAAATTATTCCAATTTATCTGCACCCCTACTTCCAGCGGCAATGGAAACAACATGTCCTGTATGTATATATATATATATATATATATATATATATATATATATGTGTGTATTTTTATGAAACAGCAGGGACCAGGTCTCGAACCCTCGACCTTCTAAGCCCGAGATCCGGCGCGCTATCAACTGTGCCGCAAAAGAATGCTCGTCGATTTCCGCAGTTATAAAGCCAGGGTCGTTACACTACTCCTTCATTTCAAAGAGCGCGTCCTCCTGCAAGCTTGCGACTCTACGTCTTACAGTATATATAGTCTGACCATTTGTAGCAGCAACACACGTTTCTATTTGGGGGGCGGCACTGTGTGAGGTGTACGTACTGACGACACGTGATAGCCTCCTGAGCTCTGTGAATGGAAATATCGACAGAATATAGTATACTTTTTTTTAAAAGTGCAGATGTAAATCAACCATGCACGGATAACTAATTCTGATGATCAAATCTTATCAGGATTAAATTATTGTACATGTGGTGTAACATTAGAATAAAACTCCACGGAATGACTCGGAATCATTGAATTGCAATCAACGACGGAGCAGCACGGACTATCGATAGGCTATGTACTGCCTGTAGCCTGTTCGACTCCTCTCGTACGACAGCCTACTGAGATCGGTCTGTGAAAGTGTTTCGTTGTCTTTGTCATTTCATGAGGTTAGGCATACCAGAATAATGAATGAATTATGTGTGTGAGTTGACAGGTGTGTAGAGAATCGGTATGGTAGTTTAACAACAGCGATGTCGGTCTGGCAGTTGATGCGGCACGCACCTGTAGACTGCTGCCAAATGTATTTTACAACTAACAGTCTGTCTGTGCTGCTGCCTTGCACGAGCGGTGAGAGCAGTCAAATTGGGTGATTGATTACCTTTGAGAGTCGGGAACGTGCCCAAGGTCGTCACTAGTTCCCACAGACACAAAGTTATTAACCCCGCTCAATTGTACAATTTCCCTTCTTAAAATCGGATTTTTAAACCTAAACATAACCACACTGCTAACCTTATGCCTAACATTAAATTAAGACCAAAAAACACATTTTTTCCCCGCTCTTTTTTCCCCCAGAAATGTTTATGATTCAGCCAATTTAGACTGTGGCTGTAGTAACTAGTGAAAACCCGTGCCCTGGGCGCAACGGTACGGATGGTTCCATTTGATACTGCCAGAATACTAGTCTATTGTTGGAAAGCGGCGTTAACACAATCATACATGGTAGTAACATATTTACAAGCCAAACAAATTGACATATGCAGCCTAACGGTCATAAAAGAAAGGTATTTTAACGTTTAAATTATTTCTTAATTTCCTAGCATATTGTTATTAAGTGTAACACACAGGAGTTTGGTGGCACCTTTGGTCTCGTGGTAATGGCTGTAGCGGGAATTCGTGTAATGTTATGAAATACATCAAAACACACGGTGGCCGTGTGTTTGATTCCATTTACTCCGTTCAAGCCGTTATGAGCCGTCCTCCCTTCAGCAGCCTCCACTGGTGTATCAAAAAATGTATGTGTTTGTTTCCAGAAAGGTCATGCACAAGGGCACGTGTCCCCTCAGATTGCTCCTGTTTTATTATTTTATGGAAGAAAAAAAAAGTTCTGTAATAGCGCACTGCTAAGCCACTTAAGCCATTTAAGAACTGTATGAAGTTGGCTTTAGCTAGCCCAGATAGGTTCACAATTTGCCAACCTCATAACTAGCTACCAAGAAGCCATTTCAGGCTAACAAACAAGTTAGAACAGCTAGCTTGTTTAACTATCTTAGCTGGCATGCCTACTGTCTGACCCTGCTGGCCATCTATGAACATTTGAACATCTTGTCCATGTTCTGTTATCTCTACCTGACACAGCCAGAAGAGGACTGGCCACCCCTCATAGCCTGGTTCCTCTCTAGGTTTCTTCCTAGGTTCTGGCCTTTCTAGGGAGTTTTTCCTAGCCACCGTGCTTCTACACCTGCATTGCTTGCTGTTTGGGGGTTTAGGCTGGATTTCTGTACAGCACTTTGAGATACCAGCTGATGTACGAAGGGCTATATAAATACATTTGATACTGGCAAGGTTGGTAGACTTTAGAAAAGCAAGCGATAACTAAATATACTAAGACTGACATTCCTTTCAATCTTTTATCCAGACTTTAGCCTGAGATTCAGAGAAGCATATTTCGTTTCTTAAAAAAAGAACCACCCAGCTTGAGGTATGCTGAGATAATAAAAAGAAATGTGCATTTAATTTAATTTAATTTAATTGTGATTATGGCTCTAGATTGGAGGAAAAAGCTGTTTCAGATGTTTGAAAAATGCAACATTCTTCCAAATTTAAGGATCGGGGGGAAACCCTCTGGAAAACCCCCAGGCATTGTGCACCCTCAGATTTTGGGGGGGTTGAAAACACATCTGGATCTAAGGGTTTATCATTCATAGGCCAAGCTAGTAAATACTCAAAGCAGAAACCGAGTGCTCCCTTTTTCCCCATGATAGTCACCCGTTGAAGTGTCCTGGGGTAAGGAATGTTTTTTTTTTTTGGGGGGGGTTGCTTACAGTATCCATCAGTTACCTTGGTTGAACAGGGGAGGGTGTGTCATTGACAAGCAGGAGAGAAACAGTCACTAGGAATAGCGGGGTTGTGTAAAGGCCCAGCGAAACGACAGGAATGTCTCCATGGCAGTGGAATGGCTGTAAAGGCCCAGCGAAACGACAGGAATGTCTCCATGGCAGTGGAATGGCTGTAGAGGCCAAGCGAAACGACAGGAATGTCTCCATGGCAGTGGAATGGCTGTAAAGGCCCAGCGAAACGACAGGAATGTCTCCATGGCAGTGGAATGGCTGTAAAGGCCAAGCGAAACGACAGGAATGTCTCCATGGCAGTGGAATGGCTGTAAAGGCCCAGCGAAAGGACAGGAATGTCTCCATGGCAGTGGAATGGCTGTAGAGGCCAAGCGAAACGACAGGAATGTCTCCATGGCACAGTGGAATGGCTGTAAAGGCCCAGCGAAACAGGAATGTCTCAGGAAATGGCTCTCCATGGCAGTGGAATGGCTGTAGAGGCCAAGCGAAACGACAGGAATGTCTCCATGGCAGTGGAATGGCTGTTGAGGCCAAGCGAAACGACAGGAATGTCTCCATGGCAGTGGAATGGCTGTTGAGGCCAAGCGAAACGACAGGAATGTCTCCATGGCAGTGGAATGGCTGTCTGAGGGAATGGCTGTAGAGGCCAAGCGAAACGACAGGAATGTCTCCATGGCAGTGGAATGGCTGTAAAGGCCAGGCGAAACAGGGCTCCATGGCAGTGGAATGGCTCCATGGACAGGAATGTCTCCATGGCAATGGCTGTAGAGGCCAAGCGAAACGACAGGAATGTCTCCATGGCAGGGGGGGTCAATATCAAAAGTAAGTCAGTATCTGGTGTGGCCACCAGCTGCATTAAGTTCTGCATTGCATCTCCTCCTTATGGACTGCACCGGATTTGCCTGTTATTTCTTCCACCAAGGCACCTGCAGTTCCCAGACATTTCTGGGAGGAATGGCCCTAGCCCTCACCCTGCAATACAACAGGTCCCAGACGTGATCAATGTGATAGAGATCCGGGCTCTTTGCTGGCCATGGCAGAACACTGACATTCCTGTCTTGCAGGAAATCACACACAGAACGAGCAGTATGGCTGGTGGCATTGTCATGCTGGAGGGTCATGTCAGGATGTGCCTGCAGGAAGGGTACCACATGAGGGAGGAGGATGTCTTCCCTGTAACGCACAACGTTGAGATTGCCTGCAATGACAACAAGCTCAGTCCGATAACGCTGTGACACACCACCACACCATGATGGACCCTCCACCTCCAAATCGATCCCGCTCCAGAGTACAGGCCTCGGTGTAACGCTCATTCCTTCGATGATAAACGCGAATTCGACCATCACCGTGACTCGTCAGTGAAGAGCACTTTTTGCCAGTCCTGTCTGGTCCATTGACGGTGGGTTTGTGCCCATAGGTAACGTTGTTGCCGGTGTTGCCGGTGATGTGTTTTGAGGACCTCAGTCCAGCCTCTCTCAGCCTATTGTTGAGTCTGAGCACTGATGGAGGGATTGTGCATTCCTGCTGTAACTCAGGCAGTTGTTGTTGCCATCCTGTACCGATCCTGTGCAGGTGTTACACGTGGTCTGCCACTGAGAGGATGATCAGCTGTCTGTCCTGTCCCTGTAGCGTTGTCTTAGGCGTCTCACAGTATGAACATTGCAACAGCTGCAGTCCTCAAGCCTCATTGCAGCATGCCCAAGGCACGTTCACACAGATGAGCAGGGACCCTGGGCATCTTTCTTTTGGTGTTTTTCAGAGTCAGTAGAAAGGCCTTTTTAGTGTCCTAAGTTTTCATAACTGTGACCTTAATTGCCCACCGTCTGTAAGCTGTTAGTGTCTTAACGACCGTTCTACAGGTGCATGTTCATGAACTGTTTATAGTTCATTGAACAAGGATGGGAAACAGTGTTTAAACCCTTTCCAATGAAGATCTGTGAAGTGAATTTGTAAAAATCAAAATATCTTTGAAAGACAGGATCCTGAAAAGGGGACATTTTATTTTTTTGCTGAGTTGATATTACCAATGGAACGACCATCTATTGCAGGATTAATCCATGTAAGTGTTTACATAGCTGACCATAAATGGATGTTGTATTTTACTTAATGACTTTGTTATGTAGGCTTCTTCGAACCCATTGCTTTCTACTACAGCTAATAATACAATTAGATCTTAAATTAAAAGCCAAAGTCTTATCAGATTTGCAGTCATTCCAATTAATTTAATACCACTTGAGCTTCCATTTATAGCATTTGTAAATATATATTAGCCAAGTTGTTTTACTTAAAAAAACGAAGCACTTATTATCCTACTCTGTTTATGATTTTGTTGTCATGGAGAACTGATTGGGCTCATTGCTTCGAGTTGAAAAATAAATGCTTTGAACATCTGTTACTCCCCAGCCCTGGTCATAGACTAGTTACTTCTTCACCGAGGGCTTTGAATAGACTAGTTACTTCTTCACAGAGGGCTTTGAATAGACTAGTTACTTCTTCACAGAGGGCTTTGAATAGACTAGTTACTTCTTCACAGAGGGCTTTGAATAGACTAGTTACTTCTTCACAGAGGGCTTTGAATAGACTAGTTACTTCTTCACAGAGGGCTTTGAATAGACTAGTTACTTCTTCACAGAGGGCTTTGAATAGACTAGTTACTTCTTCACAGAGGGCTTTGAATAGACTAGTTACTTCTTCACAGAGGGCTTTGAATAGACTAGTTACTTCTTCACAGAGGGCTTTGAATAGACTAGTTACTTCTTCACAGAGGGCTTTGAATAGACTAGTTACTTCTTCACAGAGGGCTTTGAATAGACTAGTTACTTCTTCACAGAGGGCTTTGAATAGACTAGTTACTTCTTCACAGAGGGCTTTGAATAGACTAGTTACTTCTTCACAGAGGGCTTTGAATAGACTAGTTACTTCTTCACAGAGGGCTTTGAATAGACTAGTTACTTCTTCACAGAGGGCTTTGAATAACCTATATTCTCTGGATGTCACAGAAAAACACCAAATCTATGTATTTTAACATTACCTCAGTTCATATAGTGATACAACAATACGTGTGTAGCCTATCTGAAACACCCTCTGAGCTTTGCACGTTTTCTCAATTTATTTTAAGCACAGTCAGCATCAGTGCCCCCATTTTTGTTCTCTTTTTTTTGTGTTTTTTTTTTGTTGCTATAAAGTCAACAAAGTGGCTTTGTCAGCAACTGAAGAGGGTTGTAATTTACTCTCCAGTTGCGTTACATCCTGGTTCCTGCAGTAACGGGTTCTGTTTTTATCACATCTGTTTAATAATAACCATGTGAGGAGTATTTAGACAGGAGTGCTGGAGCTCGTCCCTCCCTCCTTAGCTCCCAGAGCCAGACCCAGGAGGGGTGTGAGCCTCAGTTAAAGCATGCTGCTGTGGATGAACTTTGACCCCAAAAAACAAGCCGTCCAACTCCTCCTATCTTGGATCCTTATTCTCTCTTCTCTTCTTTCCTCACTCACTCACTCTCAGTTTAAATGCCTCTGCTTCAATACATGCCCTGACATGCTGAGAAACGGGAGGGGAGGAGTGGGAAAAAAGAGGACAAGAAAAACCAGAGAGCAGCTGAGAGGGTGAAGAGAGAGAGAGAGGAGAGGGTGGAGAGAGAGAGAGAGAGGAGAGGGTGGAGAGAGAGAGAGAGAGGAGAGGAGAGGAGAGAGGTGGAGAGAGAGAGAGAGAGAGAGAGAGGGTGGAGAGAGAGAGAGAGAGAGAGGAGAGGGAGGGGAGAGGGTGGAGAGAGAGAGAGAGAGAGAGAGAGAGAGGAGAGGGTGGAGAGAGAGAGAGAGAGAGAGAGGAGAGGGTGGAGAGAGAGAGAGAGAGAGAGAGAGGAGAGGGTGGAGAGAGAGAGAGAGCGAGAGAGAGAGAGGAGAGGGTGGAGAGAGAGAGAGAGCGAGAGAAGGGGCGTGTGAAAGAGGAGGGAAATCCATATGAGCCAACTGTACAGAGAGACTCCAAAAGAGAAAATCGAGGAAGCAGGACTGTCAGCAACAGAGATTTAGAGAGCATGTTAATGTTAGGAGGGTTTTGAGGAGATAACCACAGAAAGAAATCTCCTTGTTTTAAGTGAGCCCTTGTGGTAATCTCTCACTCTGTCTCTCTTGTTTTTTCTCTCTCTCTTTCTCTCTCTCTCTGACGGAGGACAGGTGTGGTGTGTGTGTGAGAGAGCGTGTCGGTACTGGATACATTCTATTCATGGTCCATTTCCTTGTTTTTTTTTTTTCTAACCTGAGGACCAGGTTGAGACAGCAGAGAGACACACTGATTGGCTGGAGGAACCTGTGGAGAGATGACGCACCAGAGTGTCCAGAGGACTGATCCAAGTTGACTACAGACAACTGGGGAGGATTAAGAGACTCTGAGATGGTATCTGGAGGAGTCCCCAGATCATAACGTCTGACGTTAGAACCTTCCGGACACCTTGTCACTGCCAGAGCTACCAAAGGTGTTGTGTAGTCCGTTCAAATCGAAAGAGAAACTGTAAGAGGCGCCGGGGATTATGGGACGTTGGACCCGCGGTGGAGTGACTCCTGGTTAGTTCCCAGGGGGGCCCAATGAGTAGTAGCAGCCATAACACCAGCCTGCTACGGGGCCGCCGCTTCTACTGTCGGGAATGGGCCCTGGAAAAGCTCCAGCGCTGTCTGGAAGCCAAGCCTGCTCCCGGCCGGCCCCCGGGGATCCTGGTAACTGGGGGTCCCGGGGCAGGAAAGACAGCTCTATGCACGGAGGCAATATGGCCCAACTCGGACGCAGGGATGCGGGTCGGACTGGCGCCCCATTGCCTTGCATTTCACTTCTGCCAGCGGGAGGACGGGAGGAGCGTGGCGGTGTGGAGGTTTGTCCTGGGACTGGTGGATCAGCTGAGGGTCAGCCCCCTCCTCCCCCTGGGGTACAGGGACACACTGGACAGCCCGTTGGTGGCTCCCACCCTGAAGCCCCTACACTGCCAGAGGGACCCAGATGACACCTTTAAAAGGTCTGCACTCTATATTACTCCCTAAGCGTTATATACCCTGTCTATTACTCTGTAGCGTTGCTAACCAACTGATCTAGACAGCTTTGTGAATTGCTCTGTTTTGATGTGAACTCGGCACATTCTGTCCGCAACAAAAAATGGATGTGACATTTCTATAGAGAGATTTGAGGTTTGTCAAAAAGTCCAAACATTGAGTCAGTCAGATTGATAGGGATACTATATGTCTGTACAAATAAACCCCATTGTTTTATTTGCCATTATAGTCACATGTTCACAGTAGCGTGTGAATAGTCATAGTAGCAATAATGCATTTGGAAGGGAAGTGACATCATCACCAAGCAGACCGAGTTATCCAGGATGACTGTCCTTGACTACTTCTTACAGGTAACAGTTGAGTTTCCATGAACATTCAGATTCCGTGCTAAAAGCCTGTCACTGCTCGGGTTGTTCAGTCAAACAAAGAAGACCAACAGAGCCATAGTGAAAAGCGAAGCGATTGTCCCACCTCCTTGGTTTGTATAAGAATGTATTCCCCCCCCCTCATAATACAAGTCATTCAAGTGCTCTCACAATCGACCTCCCAGTGTGAAAGAACGTCACAATGCTATTTATGACACGTCCTTTTAGAAACCAGGACAAAGACGTGAAAAATGCGTTCCCTTCGAAGTCGCAAGGGACTGGAGTCGTTGGTGCCGCTTGGCGAGGTCGTCGTTTCTCACGAGGACCCTCTCTGTCTGTCTGACGTTGACCGTTGGTTGTGGAGGAACGCTCTCCCTCCTTGTTTGCTGTGTTGCTGGTGTGAACTATCAGGGCTACATTCCACATTTGCCCTCAGACTGACCCATAGCCCGGAGAGATCTCTGTGTGTTTGGCGCCCGAGTGAGAGAGAAAAGGGGGTATGTGGTTGAGCCACTGTCATGTGAACACTAACCAGCGGTCGACAAACAGGGGAAACATGAGCTTGGAGTGGCAACAGACGCATATACAGACAATCCTTAGATTTGAACAGATGCCAGCTGGACCCATTAGAGTCCTATATAACCGCTTAGCGGGACTTAAAAACGGTGACCCCGGACATGCCGAATTTGCGACATTCTGGAAAGGACCCCGAAAATAATTTTTAACCATTTTCACAAAAAAGTGATTATTTATTTATTTTTTTTTATTTTTTTTCGGGACTTAAAAACTGTCAACATCAACAGTGCCTAGTCGACCCAACTACCAACCACCTTTTCCACTGCCTTATGCATAAATACATTCCCTCGTTAAATTAGTCCTTAACTGTCCGTTAAACTACGCCATTCTCTCTAGTCTTATCTAATTGCTGTTCCACAAGGCCCGCTGATAAACGGCTGGTCTGTTTTAAACCAGTTTTACGAACTTTGGGACGATTAGGGTTCGCAGGGCCTGTTGTCAGCCTCTTCTCCACACCGTGTCCAATTACGGCAGGGCTGAGAGGGTCAAAGGTTAGCCTGTGGCCAGGACCACGAGGACAGGATGGAGCAGGAAGCCCTCAGTCAGTTAAAGGGCCATTAACGTGGTTCTGGGCATGCACAGCATTGTGCTCAAGACACGCATGCACACACACACACACGCGCACACGGGCACGCGCACGCACACACGCGCACACACACACACAAACACACACCTTCCCTGTTGTCATATTAGTAAGACACAAACTTTTGACCAAGACGTTTTGGAACGGAGCATTCACTTTGAAATTCCTTCTCTTAAAAGGCACTAAGTGCTTTTACATAAACTGAGTCTATTGTTCAGTAATGGGGGGGGGGAAGGACTGCAACTTTTAATATTGTGTTCACAAGGCTGTATTGTATCAGTACAGGTGTGGGCCCGAGAGACTGAAAAACAGCTTCTATCTCAAGGACATCAGACAGCTAAACAGCTATTTATTTTACAAGGCAAGTCTGTTAAGAACAAATTCTTATTTACAATGACGTCCTACCGGGAAACAGTGGGTTAACTGCGTTGTTCAGAGGCAGAACGACAGATTTTTACCTTATCAGCTCAGGGATTCGATCTAGCAACCTTTCGGTTACTGGCCCAACGCTCTAACCACTAGGCTACCTGCCGCCCATCATGAACTCAGAGGCTGCTGCCTACATTGACTCACTAGTCACTTTAAACAATTCCACTTTAATAATGTTTACTTATCTTACGTTACTCATCTCATATGTATATACTGCATCTTATACCATCTATTGCATCTTTCCTATGACACTCGGTCATCGCTCATCCATATATTTATATACAGTTGAAGTCGGAAGTTTACATACACCTTAGCCAAGTACATTTAAACTCAGTTTTTCACAAATCCTTACATTTAATCCCAGTAAAAATTCCCTGTTTTAGGTCATTTAGGATCACCACTTTATTTTAAGAATGTTAAATGTCAGAATAATAGTAGATAATTATTTAATTCAGCTCTTATTTCTTTCATCACATTCCCAGTGGGTCAGAAGTTTACATACACTCAATTAGTATTTGGTAGCATTGCCTTTATATTGTTTAACTTGGGTCAAACGTTTTGGGTAGCCTTCCACAAGTTTCTGAAACAGGTCAAACTGAGTCAGGTTTGTAGGCCTCCTTGCTTACACTTACACATGTTTTTTCAGTTCTGCCCACAAATTTTCTATGGGATTGAGGTCAGGGCTTTGTGATGGCCACTCCAATACCTTGACTTTGTTGTCCTTAAGCCTTTTTGCCACAACTTTGGAAGTATGCTTGGGGTCATTGTCCATTTGGAAGACCCATTTGTGACCAAGCTTTAACTTCCTGACTGATGTCTTGAGATGTTGCTTCAATATATCCACATAATTTCCCCCCCTCATGATGCCATCTATTTTGTGAAGTGCACCAGTCCCTCCTGCAGCAAAACACCCCCACAACATGATGCTGCCACCCCCGTGCTTCACGGTTGGGATGCTGTTCTTCGGCTTGAAAGTCTTCCCCTTTCTCCTCCAAACATAACGATGGTCATTATGGCCAAACCGTTACATTTTTGTTTCATCAGACCAAAGGACATTTCTCCAAAAAGTACAATGTTTGTCCCCATGTGCAGTTGCAAAACGTAGTCTGGCTTTTTAATGCCGGTTTTGGAGCAGTGGCTTCTTCCTTGCTGAGCAGCCTTTCAGGTTATGTCGATATAGGACTCGATTTACTGTGGATACTTTTGTACCTGTTTCTTCCAGCATCTTCACAAGGTCCTTGTTCTGGGATTGATTTGCACTTTTCTCACCAAAGTACGTTAATCTCTAGGAGACAGAACGCGTCTCCTTCCTGAGCGGTATGACGGCTGCGTGGTCCCTTGGTGTTTATACTTGCATACTGTTGTTTGTACAGATGAACGTGGTACCTTCAGGCATTTGGAAATTGCTCCCAATGATGAACCAGACTTGTGGAGGTCTACCATTTTTTTCCTGAGGTCTTGGCTGATTTCTTTTGATTTTCCCATGATGTCAAGCAAAGAGGCACTGAGTTTGAAGGTAGGCCTTGAAATACATCCGCAGGTTCACCTCCAATTGACTCAAATGATGTCAATTAGCGTATCTTAGAAGCATCTAAAGCCATGACATCATTTTTTGGAATGTTCCAACTTGTTTAAAGGCACAGTCAATTTAGTGTATGTACATTTCTGACCCACTGGAATTATAAGTGAAATAATCTGTCTGTAAACTCTTTTTCGGAAGAATTACATTTCATGCACAAAGTAGATGCCCTAACCAACTTGCCAAAACTATAGTTTGTTAACAAGAAATTTATGGAGTGGTTGAAAAACGAGTTTTAATGACTCCAAATGTAACATAACCTGACTTCACCTGTATACATTTTCTTATTCCATCCCTTTTAGATTTGTTTGCATCATTTAACCTTTATTTAACCTTTATTTAACTAGGCAAGTCAGGTAAGAACAAATTATTATTTTCAATGACGGCCTAGGAACAGTGGGTTAACTGCCTGTTCAGGGGCAGAACGACAGATTTGTACCTTGTCAGCTCAGGGGTTTGAACTTGCTACCTTCCAGTTACTAGTCCAACGCTCTAACCACTAGGCTACCCTGACGCCTCTACACTCTAACCACTAGGCTACCCTGCCGCCTCTACACTCTAACCACTAGGCTACCCTGCCGCCTCTACACTCTAACCACTAGGCTACCCTGCCTCCTCTACACTCTAACCACTAGGCTACCCTGCCGCCTCTACACTCTAACCACTAGGCTACCCTGCCGCCTCTACACTCTAACCACTAGGCTACCCTGCCGCCTCTACACTCTAACCACTAGGCTACCCTGCCGCCTCTACACTCTAACCACTAGGCTACCCTGCCGCCTCTACACTCTAACCACTAGGCTACCCTGCCGCCTCTACACTCTAACCACTAGGCTACCCTGCCGCCTCTACACTCTAACCACTAGGCTACCCTGCCGCCTCTACACTCTAACCACTAGGCTACCCTGCCGCCCCAAATGACTGTAACCACTGAATGGCTACCCTGATTAACCGCCTACATTACACTCTTTGTTGGGGAACCACTAGGCTATTACTGCCGCTAGAAGCATTTTGCTACACTAACCACTAGGCTACCCTGCCGCCTCTTAGACTCTAACCACTAGGCTACCCTGCCGCTTCTACACTCTAACCACTAGGCTACCCTGCCGCCCCAAATGACTGTACAGAGTGAATGTGCCTTTAGTTTCTGATTAACCACTTACATTAAAGCGAGTTTTTGTTGGGGAATTGTTAGATTACTTGTTAGATATTACTGTTGGAACTAGAAGCATTTTGCTACACTCGTATTAACATCTGCTAACCGTGTGTATGTGACCAATACAATTAGATTCAAAAGGCAGTATTGTATGTTTACGTTAGCTAACACCTTCCGTTTGGATCCTTCTAGAAGTGTAGGAGTGTGGAATCCATTGTTGAATGACCAAGGCTGTTCAACAAAGACTTCATAGTGTTACATAACCTTTTACAAGTGTCATATTTAATACTTCATTCCGTTTATATCCCTGCTGAAGCAGACATTAGCAGGGTGACAGACACTAGCAGGGTGACAGACACTGGCAGGGTGACAGACACTAGCAGGGTGACAGACACTAGCAGGGTGACAGACACTAGCAGGGTGACAGACACTGGCAGGGTGACAGACACTGGCAGGGTGACAGACACTAGCAGGGTGACAGACACTAGCAGGGTGACAGACACTAGAAGGGTGACAGACACTAGCAGGG